>NW_027182862.1:480000-505000 GCF_041146395.1 Eulemur rufifrons | reverse complement strand
CCCTATCCCTAACCCTAGCAGTAAACTTTAACCCTAAACCTAAGCCCAACCCGTAACCCTAATCCTATCCTTTTACCCTAAAACTAACCCCTAAACCTAACACCTATACCTCACCCTAACTCTAACCCCAATCCTGATTCTAACCATACCCCTTCATAAAACACTAACTCCTAACCGCTAACCCTAACACTAACCAAAAACCCTAATCACTAATCCGTAACCCTAACGCTTAACCTTTACCCTAACCGTTAACCCTCACTCTAAATCTTAACCCTGACCCTAACCTTAACCTTTAACTCTAAGCCTAACACTTAACCCTAAAGTAAGGAAGACCCTTAATGCTAAGGGGATCCCTTATCCCTAACCCTAACACTACAGCTAAAAATAACCCTAACCTTGGATCCTTAAACCTGACCCCTAACACTTACTTTAACCCCAAACCCTAACCCTAATCCTAAGCATTAAACCTAACCCTATCTCTTAACCCTAACGCTAGCCCTTACCCTAACGCCTAGATCTAACCTTAAATCTAACCTACCGCCTAATCCTAACCTTAAGCCCTAATGCTAACACTAACCCTGAACCCTAAACCTACCCGTAACCCTTAACACTAACCCTATCCGTGAACCTTAACCCTGACCCTAACCATCACCCGCACCCAAGCATTTAACCCTGACCATAACCCTAATCCTTAATGCTAACATTAACACTAAACCCTAACCCTAAGCCCAACACTTATCCCTAATCCTATCCCTTAACCCTAACCCTAACCCTAATGCTACCCCCTAAACGTAACCCTAACCATAACCAGTAAACCTAACCCTAACCTCTAACACAAACCATAGCACATAACTCTAACCCTAAAACTAACCCTAACACTAACCCTAACCCTTATCCCTAACTCTTAACCTTAACCCTAAGCGTTAACTCTCACGCTAACCTTTAATTCTAACCCTAATCCTAATCTTCAACCCTAAACCTAACACTTAACCCTAACCCTGTACCAAACCCTAACCCCTCATCTTAACCCTAACCGTAAACCTCAACCCTAAACCAAAGTGTAACCGTTAAACCTAAGAGTAACCTTTAACCCTAACCCTAATCCCTAACCCTAAGCCCTCACCCTAACACTAAACTTCATCCTTAACCCTAACCAGAATCCTAACCCTAAATCTAATTCTCAGACTTCTTGCTTTCTTAGAGTTTAGAAAGCCTGCAATCCTCCCATGCCATGCGTGAAAGGAGGCTCTACCACTGTGTCCAGCATGAAAACCACGGGCCCATACCCAGAGTATGATAGAGTGGCTTCCCGGGTACAATCCCAGCCCCCTAAACTCCCCCCGCCCGCCTAATGCAGACAGGGCCCGTGCGCTAAGCATAAACAATACCTTTAACAGATAACCCTAACCCTGAACATAACACCCAACCCTGTTCCTATTTCTCCCCTTAACACGTAAACCTCACCGTGCGCCTAACTTTAACCTCTTATCCTAACGTTAATGCATAAACCATTTCGTGAGAACAACCCCTATCCCATAATTCTAACCCTATCTCCTAGTCATCATTGTGACACCTAATCCCTAACCCTAATTCTAAACCGCTAACCCTAACCGTAACCCTACCTACAACCCTAACACTGACAGTAACCCTTACTTCTAACCCCAACGCTATGCCTAACAAGAACCGTAACCCTTCACCCTAACCCCTAAGCCTTACCCTAACCCTTAACCCTAATCCTAATCCTAACCATTAAACCTACCCTAGCTCTTAAAGGTAACCCTAAACCTTACCCTGACGACTAGACCTAACCCTGACACTAACCTAACACCTAACCCTAACCAGAACCCCTAAAGCTAACCCTGAACCCTATCGCTAACCCTAGCAGTAACTTTAACCCTAAACCTAAGCCCAACCCGAAACCCTAGTCCTATCCTTTTACCCTAAAACTAACCCCTAAACCTAACCCCTATACCTCACCCTAACTCTAACCCCAATCCTAATTCTAACCATACCCCTTCATAAAACACTAACTCCTAACCGCTAACCCTAACACTAACCAAAAACCCTAATCACTAATCCCTAACCCTTACGCTTAACCTTTACCCTAACCGTTAACCCTCACCCTAAATCTTAATACTGACCCTAAACTTAACCTTTAACTCTAAGCCTAACCCTTAACCCTACAGTAAGGAAGACCCTTAATGCTAATGGGATCCCTTATCCCTAACCCTAACACTACAGCTAAAAATAACCCTAACCTTTGATCCTTAAACCTAACCCCTAACACTTACTTTAACCCCAAACCCTAACCCTAATCCTAAGCATTAAACCTAACCCTATCTCTTAACGCTAACGCTAGCCCTTACCCTAAGGCCTAGATCTAACCCGAAGTCTAACCTACCGCCTAATCCTAACCTAAGCCCTAATGCTAACTCTAACCCTGAACCCTAAACCTACCCGTAACCCTTAACACTAACCCTATCCGTGAACCTTAACCCTGACCCTAACCATTACCCGCACCCAAGCATTTAACCCTGACCCTAACCCTAATCCTTAATGCTAACCCTAACATTAAACCCTAACCCTAACCCAACACTTATCCCTAATCCTATCCCCTAACCCTAACCCTAACCATAACCCTAATGCTACCCCCTAAACGTAACCCTAACCGTGAACAGTAAACCTAACCCTAACCTCTAACACAAACCATAGCACATAACTCTAACCCTAATACTAACCGTAACTCTAACTCTAAACCCTAATTCTTAACCTTAACCCTAAGCATTAACTCTCACGCTAACCTTTAATCCTAACCCTAATCCTAATCTTCAACCCTAAACCTAACACTTAACCCTAACCCTGTACCAAACCCTAACCCCTCATCTTAACCCTAACCGTAAACCTCAACCCGAAACCAAAGTGTAACCGTTAAACCTAAGAGTAACCTTTAACCCTAACCCTAATCCCTAACCCTAAGCCCTCACCCTAACACTAAACTTCATCCTTAACCCTAACCAGAATCCTAACCCTAAATCTAATTCTCAGACTTCTTGCTTTCTTAGAGTTTAGAAAGCCTGCAATCCTCCCATGCCATGCGTGAAAGGAGGCTCTTCCACTGTGTCCTGAATGAACCGCTGGGGCCCATAACCAGAGTACGATAGAGTGGGTTCCTGGTGACAATCCCAGCCCCCTAACCCCCCCCCTGCCTAATGCAGACAAGGCCCGTGCCCTAAGCATAAACTCTACACCTCACCCAAAACTCTAACCTTGAAAATAACATTTAACCCTGATTCTATTGCTCACCTTAGAATGTAAACCTCACTGTAACCTGAACTTTAACCTCTTATCCTAACGTTAATGCATAACACTTACCCTGAGATTAACCCCTATCCCATAATTCTAACCCTATCTCCTAGTCATAACTGTGACAACTAATCCCTAACCCTAATTCTAAACCACTAACACTAACTGTTACCCTACGTAGTTACTGTTACGGTAACCTACTGTTACCCTAACACTGAACCTAACCCTTACTCCTAACGCCAAAGCTATGGCTAAAAATAATGCTAACCCTTGACCCTTTACCCTAACTCCTAACCCTAACCCTAACCCTAACCCACCCTTAGCTCTTAACCCTAACCCTAAACCTTACCCTGACGCCTAGACCTAACACTAACACTAAACTAACACCTAACCCTAATCATAACCCCTAAAGCTAACCCTAACCCTGAACCCTAAACCTAACTCTAACACTTAATACTAACTATATCCCTAACCCCTAACCCCAACCCTAACCCTAACCGTTAACCCTCACCCTAACCCTTAAACCGGACCCTAACACTAAATCTTAACCCTAAAGCTACGCCCAACCCTTAACCATAATCCTATCCCTTAACCCTAAACCTAACCCCTAACCCTAAACCTAACACTAACCCCAATCCTAATTCTAACCATAGCCCTTAATACATCACTACGCCTAACCCCTAACCCTAACCCTAACCCCTAATGCTAACCCTAACACTGAACCCTAAACCTAACCCTATCCCTAACCCTTAAACATAACTCTATCCCTAACCAATAATCCTAAGCCTAATCTTTAACCCTCACCCTAGAGCTTAACTCAAACCGTAACCCTAAGCCTAAACCCCAACCCTAACACTTAACACAAACCCTAAGCCTAAACACTTAACGCCAATCCTATCCTTTAACCCTAACACTAACCCTGATGCCTAATCCTAACCCTAACACTAACCCCAACCATAAATCTAACCCTAGCCCCTAACGCAAAACTAACCCCTAACCCTAACACTAACCCTAAATCCTAGTCCCTAACCACTAAACCTCACTTGAACCCTAACCCCTAACACCAAACCCTTAACCCTAACCATAACCCTATTTCTCACACTACTTCCATTCTCAGAGTTAACCAAGCCTAAAATACAACCATGCAATGCGTGAGTAGAGTTTCCGCATGAGTCCTGCAAGTAGGTCTGGGCCAAAGGCCCAGGATCCGATGGTGTAGTGTCGCATGGAAACATTCTGCACCCTTCTCACCATAGATTACACAGGTCCTGTACCCTTAAACTAACCGCCAAATCAAAGCCCAAACACTGACCCTAACCCCTAACCCTACCTAAGCCCTGACCCTAATGCCCAACACTAACACTAAACGCTTACCCTAAACCTAACCCCTAAATGTAACCTTAACCATGAACCCTAAACCTAACCCAAACCCCTAACCCTAACCATAACACTTAACTCTAACCCTAAACCTAACATGAACACTTAACCCTAACCCTAACCCATAAACCTAACACTTAACCTTAACCCTAACCGTTAACCCTCACACTAAACCTTAACCCTAACCCTAATCCTAATCTTTGAGCCTAAACCTAGCACTTAACCCTTACCCTGTACCAAAACCTAACCCCTAATCTTAACCCTAAGCTTAAACCTTAAAGCTTAACCCTAAACCTAACTGTAACTGTTAAACCTAACACTAACCTTTAACCCTGACCCTAACTGAAACCCCTAACCCTAAGCCCTCACCATAACAGTAACCTATATTGCTAACCCTAACCCTAATCCTAGCCCTAAATTTAATTCTCAGACTTCTTGCTTTCTCAGAGTTTACAAAGCCTACAATCCTCCCATGCCATGTGTAGAAGGAGGCTTGGCCACTGTGTCCGGCATGAAACCAAGGGGCCCATACCCAGTGTATGATAGAGTGGCTTCCGGCATCTATCCCAGCCCTCTAAGCCCCCTCCTAGAGCAGAGAGGGCTCGTGATATAAGCATAAACACTACCCCTCACCCATAACCCTAACCCTGAACATCACAGCTCACCCTGATACTATTGCTCACCTTAACACATCAACCTCACCATAACTCTAACTTGAACCTGTTATCCTAACGTTAATGCATAAGACTTACCCTAAGAACAACCCCTATCCCTTAATTCTAACCCTAACTCCTAGCCACAATTGTAACACCTAATCCCTAAGGCTAATTCAAAACTGCTAAACATTACCTTATCCCTACAAACTAACCCTAACCCTAACCGCTAACCCTAACCGTACACCTAAAAATAACTGTAACACTTGACACTTAACCCTAACCCTTAACCCTGATCCTAATCCTAACAATTAAACCTAACCCTAACTCTTAAGCCTAACACTAACACGTACCCTAATGCCTAGACCTAACCCTAAGAGTAAACGTAACCCCTAACCCTAACCCTAATCCCTAATGCTAACCCTAACACTGAACCCTAATCCTAAGCCTTAAACCTAACTCTATCCTTAACCCATAACCCTAGCCCTAACCGTTAACCCCACACTAACCCTTAACTCGAACTGTAACCCTAACCCTTAAAACTAAACCTAACACTTAACGCTAACCCTAAGCCTTAACGCTTAACCCTTATCCTATCCCTTAACCCTAACTCTAACCCATAACGCTAACCCTAACCCCACTCTAAATCTAACCCTAGCCCCTAACCCAACCCTAACCCCTAAGCCCTAACCCTATCACTAAACCCAACACCTACTCCCTAACCCCTAATCCTCACTCGAAGCTTAAGCCCTAACCCTAAGCCCTCTCCCTGACTAATCTTCATCCCTAACCCTAACCATAATCCTAACCCTAAATCTAATTCTCAGACTTCTTGCTATCTCAGAGTTTTAAAAGCCTACAATTCTCCAAAGCCATGCGTGAAAGCTGGCTCTGCCACAGTGTCCTGCATGAAACCCAGGAGCCCATACTCTGTGCACAATAGAGTGGGTTCCCGGGGACAATCACAGCCCCCTAACTCCCCCTGCTAGTGCTGACAGGGCCCATGCCCTAAGCAAAAACCCTGCACCTCACCCATAACCCTAACCCTGAACATAACACCTAACCCTGATGTTATTGTTCACCTTAACACGTAAACCTCACTGTAACCCTAACTTTAACCCCTATCCTAATGTTATTGCATAACACTTACCCTAAGAACAAACCCTATCCCTTAATTCTAAGCCTAACTCCTAGCATAACCGTAACACTTAATCCCTAACCTTAATTCTAAACTGCTAAACATTACCTTCACCCTACAAACAACCCTAACACTAACCCTAACTCTAACCGCTAACCCTAACCCTAACCATTACCCTGATCATAATCCTAACAATTAAACCTAACCCTAATTCTTAACCCTAACACGAACCATTACCATAATGCCTAGACCTAACCCTAACTGTAACCCTAACCCCTAACCCTAAACCTAACCGCTAATGCTAACCCTAACCCCGAACCCTAAACCTAACCCTAACCCTATCCCTTAAACCTATTACTATCCCTAAACCATTACCCTAATCGCAACTGTTAACCCTCACTCTCACCCTTAACTTGGACCGAAACCCTAACCCTTAACCCTAACCTTAACCCTTACTGCTAATCTTAAGCCTTCACCCTTTACCTTAATCCTATCTTGTAAGCCTAACCCTAACGCTGACCCCTAACCCACCTGAACATTAACCCTAAACCTAAATCTAACGCTAGCCCCTTACAAAAACCTAACACCTAACCCCTGACACACTAATCCTAACTTCTAATTCCTAACCACTAAACTTCACTCAAACCCAAACCTCTAACCCCAAACACATAACCCTAACCATAACCCTAATTCTCACACTTCCTTCGTTCTCAGAGTTGACCAAGCCTACAATAGAGCCATGCCACGAGTGAGAAGAGGCTCTGCCTGAGTCCTGCATGTAGGTCTGGGCCCAAGGCCCAAGTACGATGGTGTGGTGTTGAGGCGACCCAGTCTGCACCCTTCCCACCATAGATTAAACAGAGCATGTGCCCTTAAACTAACCACTAAATCTAAGCCCTAACACTAAACCTAAATCCTAACCCTAAACCTCGGCCCTTATCCTAACGCCCAACAGTAACACTAAACACTCGCCCTAAACTTAACCCGTAACCCGAACCCCTAAATGTAACCCTAACCATGAACTCTAAACCTAACCCTAACCTCTAGCCATAACCATAACACTTAACTCTAAACCTAAATGTTACACGAAGCCTTATTCCTAACCCTAAGCCCAACCCTAACCCTTAATCTTGAACCTTACCATTAACCCTCACACTAACCCTTAACCCTAACCCTAATCCTAATCTTTAACCATAAAGCTAACACTGAAGCCTAACCCTGTGCCAAACGATAAAACCAAACCTTAACCCTAACCCTGAAACTTAACCATAAACGTAACTGTAACTGTTAAAAATAACACAAACCTTAAACCCTAACCCCTAACCCTAAGAGCCCACCCTAACACTAATCTTCCTCGCTAAACATTACCATAATCCTACCCCTAAATCTAATTGTCAGACTTCTTGCTTTCTCAGAGTTTAGAAAGCCTAAAATCCTCCCATGCCATGAGTAAAAGGGGGCTCTACCACTGTGTCCTGCATGAAACCCAGGAGCCCATATCCAGCGTACGATAGAGTGGGTTCCCGGGGACAATCCCATCCCCCTAACCCCAGCCCCCCGCCCAGTGCAGACAGGGCCTGTACGCTAAGTATAAACACTACCCCTAACAGATAACCCTCACCCTGAATATAACACCTGACCCTGATCCTATTGCTCACCTTAAAACATAAACCTCCCCGTAACCCTAACTTATCCCCTTATCTTAACCTTAAAGCATAACACCCTGAGAAGAAGCCCCATCCCATAATTCTAATCCTAATCCCCAGCCATAACCATAAGACCTCATCCCTAATTCTAAAATGGCAACCCTAAACTTCACCCTACAAACAACCCTAACCCTAACCCTAACCTCTAACCCTAAGCCCTCACCCTATCACTAATCTTCATCCCTAAACCGTACCGTAATCCTAACCCTAAATCTAATTCTCAGACTTCTTGCATTCTCAGAGTTTTGAAAGCCTACAATCCTACTAAGCCATGCATGAAAGCCCGCTCTGCCACAGTGTCCTGCAAGAAACCCAGAGGCCCATACACAGCGTACGATAGAGTGGGTTCCCAGCGACCACAACCGAACCCTAACTTCGATTCCTAGGGCATACAGGGCCCATGCCCTAAGCATAAACACTACCCCTCACCCATAACCCTAACCCAGAACATAACACCTAACCCTGATCCTACTGCTCACCTTAACACGTAAACCTCACCGTAACCCTAATTTTAACCCATATCGTAACGTTAATGCATGACACCCTGAGAACAAGCCCTATACTGTAATTCTAACCCTAACTCCTAGCCATAACCATAACACCTAATCTCTAATTCTGAAACACCAACCCTAACCTTAACCCTACCGACAACACTAACACTAACCCTAACCCCTTACCCTAACCCTACGCCTAAAAATAACCGTAACCGTTGATCCTTAGTCATAACCCCTAACCTTAACCCTAACCCTTAACCCTAATCCCAATCCTAACCATTAAACATAACCCCAACTCTTAACCCTAACTCTAACCTTTACCTTAATGCCTAGAGTTCTAACCCCAACACTGACCTACAGTTAGAAGTAACACAAACCCATAATGCTAACCTTAAACCTGAACAATAAACCTAATCCTTAACCATAACACCCTAACCCTAACCCTAACCCTTAACCCTGACCCTAACCCTAAACCTTAACCCTAACCCTGAACCCTAACCCTAAGCCTACCCTTAACCCTAACCCTATCCATTAACCTTAACCGCTAACGATAACACTAACCCCAACCCTAAACCTACCCCTGGCCCCCTAACCCAGAATTAACACCGAACCCGTAACACTAACTCTACCCCTAACCACTAGCACCTAACCATGACTCGAAACCTAACCCCTAACTCGAAACCCCTAACCCCAACCCTAACCTTAATTCTCACACTACTTCCATTCCCGAGTGAAGCAAGCCTACAATACAGCCATGCCATGTGTGAGATGAGGCTCCGCCTGAGTCCTGCATGTAGGTCTTGTCCCAGGGCCCAGGGAATGATGTTGTGCTTTCGTGGTGACTCCCACCGCACCCCTCTCACCGTAGATTAACCAGGTCCTGTGCCCTTAAACTGACCGCTAAATCTAAGCCCTACCACCAAACCTAACCCCTGACCCTGAACCTAAGCCCCGAGCCTAAAGCCCAACACTAACTCTAAACACTTACCCTAAACCTAATCCCTAACCCTAATGCTAACCCCTAAACGTAACCCTAACCGTGGACAGTAAACCTAACCCTAACCTCTAACACAAACCCTAACACATAACTCTAACCCTAAAACTAACCCTAACCCTTAACCCTAAACCTAAACCCCAACCCTAACCCTTAACCTTAATCTTAACCGTTAACTCTCATGCTAACCTTTAATCCTAACTCTAATCCTAATCTTCAAACCTAAACCTAACACAACCCTAACCCTGTACCAAAACCTAACCCCTCATCTTAACCCTATCCGCAAACCTCAACCCCAAAACGAACTGTAACCGTTAAACCTAACAGGAACCTTAAACCGTAACCCTAATCTGTAACCCTATCCCCTCACCATAACACTACACTTCATCCCGAACCCTAACCATAATCCTAACCCTAAATCTAATTCTCAGACTTCTTGCTTTCTTAGAGTTTAGAAAGCCTGCAATCCTCCCGTGCCATGTGTGAAAGGAGGCTCTACCACTGTGTCCTGCATGAAATCCACGGGCCCATACCCAGAGTCCGATACAGTGGGTTCCCGGTGACAATCCCAGCCCCCTAACCTCCCCCCAGCCTAATGCCGACAGGGCCCGTGCGCTAAGCATAAATGATACCTTTAACAGATAACCCTAACCCTGAACATGGCACCTAACCCTGTTCCTATTTCTCCCCTTAACACGTAAACCTCACCGTGAGCCTAACTTTAACCTCTTAACGTAACGTTAATGCATAACCCATTCCCTGAGAACATCCCCTATCCCATAATTCTAACCCTATCTCCTAGTCATAACTGTAACACCTAATCCCTAACCCTAATTCTCCACCGCTAAGCCTAACCGTAACGCTGCCTACAACCCTAACACTGACAGGAACCCTTAGTTCTAACCCCAACGCTATGCCTAACAAAAGCCCTAACCCTTCACCCTTCACCCTAACCCCTGAGCATTACCCTAACCTTTAACCGTAATCCTAATCCTAACCATTAAACCTAACCCTAGCTCTTAAAGCTAACCCTAAACCTTACCCTCACGACTAGACCTAACCCTGACACTAACCTAACACCTAACCCTAACCATAACCCCTAAAGCTAACCCTAACCTGAACCCTAAACCTAACCCTAACACTGAACCTTCACTATATCCCTAACCCCTAAGCCTAATCCTAACTGTTAACCCTCACCCTAACACTTAAACTGGACCATAAGACTAAACATTAACCCTAACACTAAACTTTAACCCTAACCATAAGCCCAACACTTAACCCTAATCCTATCCCTTAACCCTAAGCCTAACCCTAAGCCCTAACCCTAAACCTAACCCTAACCCCAACCCTAACCCTTAATCTTGACCCTTACCATTAACCCTCACACTAACCCTAATCCTAATCTTTAACCATAAAGCTAACACTGAAGCCTAACCCTGTGCCAAACGCTAAACCCAAACCTTAACCCTAACCCTGAAACTTAACCATAAACCTAACTGTAACTGTTACACCTAACACTAACCTCTAACCCTAACCCATAACCCTAAGACCCCACCTTAACACTAACCCTAACCCTAAACATTATCATAATCCTACCCCTAAATCTAATTCTCGGACTTCTTGCTTTCTTAGAGTTTAGAAAGCCTAAAATCCTCCCATGCCATGAGTAAAAGGGGGCTCTGCAGCTCTCTCTTGCATGAAACCAGGAGCCCATACCTAGCGTATGATAGAGTGGGTTCCCGGGGACAATCCCATCCCCCTAACCCCAGCCCCCCGCCCAGTGCAGACAGGGCCTGTACGCTAAGTATAAACACTACCCCTAACAGGTAACTCTAACCCTGAACATAGCACCTGACCCTGATCCTATTGCTCACCTTAAAACATAAACCTCCCCGTAACCCTAACTTATCCCCTTATCTTAACCTTAATGCATAACACCCTGAGAAGAAGCCCTATCCCATAATTCTAATCCTAACCCCTAGCCATAACCGTAACACCTCATCCCTAATTCTAAAATGCCAACCCTAACCTTCACCCTACCAACAACCCTAACCCTAACCCTAACCCCTAACCCTAAGCCCTCACCCTATCGCTAATCTTCATCCCTAAACCGTACCGTAATCCTAACCCTAAATCTAATTCTCAGACTTGCTTTCTCAGAGTTTTGAAAGCCTACAATCCTACTAAGCCATGCATGAAAGCCCGCTCTGCCACAGTGTCCTGCATGAAACCCAGAGGCCCATACACTGCGTACGATAGAGTGGGCTCCCAGCGACCATCACAGACCCCTAACTTCGCCTCCTAGTGCATACAGGGCCCGTGCCCTAAGCATAAACCCTACCCCACACCCATAACCCTAACCCAGAACATAACACCTAACCCTGATCCTACTGCTCACCTTTACACGTAAACCTCACCCTAACCCTAACTTAACCCCTTATCTTAACGATAATGCATGACACCCTGAGAACAAGCCCTATACCGTAATTCTAACCCTAACTCCTAGCCGTAACCATAACACCTAATCCCTAATTCTGAAACGCCAACCCTAACCTTAACCCTACCGACAACACTAACACTAACCCTAAAACCCTTACCCTAACCCTACGCCTAAAAATAACCCTAACCATTGATCCTTAGTCATAACCCCTAAAGCTTAACCCTAACCCTTAACGCTAATCCCAATCCTAACCATTAAACATAACCCTACTTAACCCTAACCCTAACCTATACGCTAATGCCTAGAGATCTAACCCCAACACTGACCTACAGTTAACACTAACCCTAACCCCTAATCCTAACCTTAAACCTGAACCATAAACCTAACCCTTAACCCTAACCCTATTCCTAACCCCCAACCCTAACCCTAACTGTTAAGCCTCACCCTAACACTTAACCCTGACTCTAACCCTAAACCTTAACCCTAACCCTGAACCCTAACCCTAAGCCTAACCCTTAACCCTAACCCTATCCCTTAACCCTAACCCCTAACCCTAACGCTAACCCCAACCCTAAACCTAACCCTGGCCCCCAACCCAGACTTAACACCTAACCCCTAACACTAACTCTAAACCTAACCACTAATCCCCAGCACCTGACCCTGACTCGAAACCTAACCCCTAACTCGAAACCCCTAACCCCAAACCTAACCCTAATTCTCACACTACTTCCATTCCCAGAGTGAAGCAAGCCTACAATACAGCCATGCCATGTGTGAGATGAGGCTCTGCCTGAGTCCTGCATGTAGGTTTTGTCCCAAGGCCCAGGGAATGATGTTGTGCTTTTGTGGTGACTCCGACCACACCCCTCTCACCGTAGATTAACCAGGTCCTGTGCCCTTAAACTGACCGCTAAATCTAAGCCCTACCACCAACCCTAACCTCTGACCCTGAACCTAAGCCCCGAGCCTAAAGCCCAACACTAACTCTAAACACTTACCCTAAACCTAATCCCTAACCCTAATGCTAACCCCTAAACGTAACTCTAACCACGAACAGTAAACCTAACCCTAACCTCTAACACAAAACCTAACACATAACTCTAACCCTAAAACTAACCCTAACCCTTAACCCTAAACCTAAACCCTAACCCTAACCCTTAACCTTAATCTTAACCGTTAACTCTCATGCTAACCTTTAATCCTAACTCTAATCCTAATCTTCAACCCTAAACCAAACACAACCCTAACCCTGTACCAAACCCTGACCCCTCATCTTAACCCTATCCGCAAACCTCAACCCCAAAACGAACTGTAACCGTTAAACCTAACAGTAACCTTAAACCGTAACCCTAATCTGTAACCCTATCCCCTCACCATAACACTACACTTCATCCTGAACCCTAACCATAATCCTAACCCTAAATCTAATTCTCAGACTTCTTGCTTTCTTAGAGTTTAGAAAGCCTGCAATCCTCCCGTGCCATGTGTGAAAGGAGGCTCTACCACTGTGTCCTGCATGAAATCCACGGGCCCATACCCAGAGTCCGATACAGTGGGTTCCCGGTGACAATCCCAGCCCCCTAACCTCCCCCCAGCCTAATGCCGACAGGGCCCGTGCGCTAAGCATAAATGATACCTTTAACAGATAACCCTAACCCTGAACATGGCACCTAACCCTGTTCCTATTTCTCCCCTTAACACGTAAACCTCACCGTGAGCCTAACTTTAACCTCTTAACGTAACGTTAATGCATAACCCATTCCCTGAGAACATCCCCTATCCCATAATTCTAATCCTATCTCCTAGTCATCACTGTAACACCTAATCCCTAACCCTAATTCTCCAACGCTAAGCCTAACCGTAACGCTGCCTACAACCCTAACACTGACAGGAACCCTTAGTTCTAACCCCAACGCTATGCCTAACAAAAGCCCTAACCCTTCACCCTTCACCCTAACCCCTAAGCATTACCCTAACCTTTAACCGTAATCCTAATCCTAACCATTAAACCTAACCCTAGCTCTTAAAGCTAACCCTAAACCTTACCCTCACGACTAGACCTAACCCTGACACTAACCTAACACCTAACCCTAACCATAACCCCTAAAGCTAACCCTAACCCTGAACCCTAAACCTAACCCTAACACTGAACCTTCACTATATCCCTAACCCCTAAGCCTAATCCTAACTGTTAACCCTCACCCTAACACTTAAACTGGACCATAACACTAAACATTAACCCTAACACTAAACTTTAACCCTAACCATAAGCCCAACACTTAACCCTAATCCTATCCCTTAACCCTAAGCCTAACCCTAAGCCCTAACCCTAAACCTAACCCTAACCCCAACCCTAACCCTTAATCTTGACCCTTACCATTAACCCTCACACTAACCCTAATCCTAATCTTTAACCATAAAGCTAACACTGAAGCCTAACCCTGTGCCAAACGCTAAACCCAAACCTTAACCCTAACCCTGAAACTTAACCATAAACCTAACTGTAACTGTTACACCTAACACTAACCTCTAACCCTAACCCATAACCCTAAGACCCCACCTTAACACTAACCCTAACCCTAAACATTATCATAATCCTATCCCTAAATCTAATTCTCGGACTTCTTGCTTTCTTAGAGTTTAGAAAGCCTAAAATCCTCCCATGCCATGAGTAAAAGGGGGCTCTGCAGCTCTCTCTTGCATGAAAAAAGGAGCCCATACCTAGCGTATGATAGAGTGGGTTCCCGGGGACAATCCCATCCCCCTAACCCCAGCCCCCCGCCCAGTGCAGACAGGGCCTGTACGCTAAGTATAAACACTACCCCTAACAGGTAACTCTAACCCTGAACATAGCACCTGACCCTGATCCTATTGCTCACCTTAAAACATAAACCTCCCCGTAACCCTAACTTATCCCCTTATCTTAACCTTAATGCATAACACCCTGAGAAGAAGCCCTATCCCATAATTCTAATCCTAACCCCTAGCCATAACCGTAACACCTCATCCCTAATTCTAAAATGCCAACCCTAACCTTCACCCTACCAACAACCCTAACCCTAACCCTAACCCCTAACCCTAAGCCCTCACCCTATCACTAATCTTCATCCCTAAACCGTACCGTAATCCTAACCCTAAATCTAATTCTCAGACTTGCTTTCTCAGAGTTTTGAAAGCCTACAATCCTACTAAGCCATGCATGAAAGCCCGCTCTGCCACAGTGTCCTGCATGAAACCCAGAGGCCCATACACTGCGTACGATAGAGTGGGCTCCCAGCGACCATCACAGACCCCTAACTTCGCCTCCTAGTGCATACAGGGCCCGTGCCCTAAGCATAAACCCTACCCCACACCCATAACCCTAACCCAGAACATAACACCTAACCCTGATCCTACTGCTCACCTTAACACGTAAACCTCACCCTAACCCTAACTTAACCCCTTATCTTAACGATAATGCATGACACCCTGAGAACAAGCCCTATACCGTAATTCTAACCCTAACTCCTAGCCGTAACCATAACACCTAATCCCTAATTCTGAAACGCCAACCCTAACCTTAACCCTACCGACAACACTAACACTAACCCTAAAACCCTTACCCTAACCCTACGCCTAAAAATAACCCTAACCATTGATCCTTAGTCATAACCCCTAAAGCTTAACCCTAACCCTTAACGCTAATCCCAATCCTAACCATTAAACATAACCCTACTTAACCCTAACCCTAACCTATACGCTAATGCCTAGAGATCTAACCCCAACACTGACCTACAGTTAACACTAACCCTAACCCCTAATCCTAACCTTAAACCTGAACCATAAACCTAACCCTTAACCCTAACCCTATTCCTAACCCCCAACCCTAACCCTAACTGTTAAGCCTCACCCTAACACTTAACCCTGACTCTAACCCTAAACCTTAACCCTAACCCTGAACCCTAACCCTAAGCCTAACCCTTAACCCTAACCCTATCCCTTAACCCTAACCCCTAACCCTAACGCTAACCCCAACCCTAAACCTAACCCTGGCCCCCAACCCAGACTTAACACCTAACCCCTAACACTAACTCTAAACCTAACCACTAATCCCTAGCACCTGACCCTGACTCGAAACCTAACCCCTAACTCGAAACCCCTAACCCCAAACCTAACCCTAATTCTCACACTACTTCCATTCCCAGAGTGAAGCAAGCCTACAATACAGCCATGCCATGTGTGAGATGAGGCTCTGCCTGAGTCCTGCATGTAGGTTTTGTCCCAAGGCCCAGGGAATGATGTGCTTTTGTGGTGACTCCGACCACACCCCTCTCACCGTAGATTAACCAGGTCCTGTGCCCTTAAACTGACCGCTAAATCTAAGCCCTACCACCAACCCTAACCTCTGACCCTGAACCTAAGCCCCGAGCCTAAAGCCCAACACTAACTCTAAACACTTACCCTAAACCTAATCCTTAACCCTAATGCTAACCCCTAAACGTAACTCTAACCACGAAGAGTAAACCTAACCCTAACCTCTAACACAAACACTAACACATAACCCTAACCCTAACCCTACCCCTACCCCTACCCCTAACCCGAAACCCAACCCCTAACCCTAACCCTAACCCCAACCATAACCCGTACCCTAACCCTAACCCTACCCCTACCCTACCCCTACCCTAACCCTAACCCTAACCCTAACCCCTAACCATAACCCTAACCCCCTAACCCTAACCCCCTAACCCTAACCCTACCCCTACCCCTACGCCTACTCCTACCCCCTAACCCTAACCCCAACCCCAACCCCAACCCGAAACCCTAAACCTAACCCTAACCCTAACCCTAACCCCTAACCGTAACCCCTAACCCTAACCCTAACCCCTAACCCTAACCCTACCCCTACCCCCAACCCCTAACCCTAAGCCTAACCCTAACACCTAACCCTAACCCTAACCCCTTAGCCTAACCCTAAACCCTAACACTAACCCTAACCCTACCCTAACCCTAACGCTAACCCTAACCCCTAACACAACCCTAAACCTAACCGTAACCCCTAACCCAACCCTAACCCTAACCCTAACCTCCTAACCCTAATCCTAACCCTAACCCCCTAACCCCAACCCTAACCATAACCCCTAACACTAACCCTAACCCCAAGCCCTAACCCTAACCCTAACCTTACCCTTACCCTAACCGTAACCCTACCTCTACCCTAACCCCAACCCTAACCCTAACCCTAACCCTAACCCTAAACCCTAACTCTTAACCTTAACCCTAAGCGTTAACTCTCACGCTAAACTTTAATCCTAACCCTAATCCTAATCTTCAACCCTAAACCTAACACTTAACCCTAACCCTGTACCTAACCCTAACCCCTCATCTTAACCCTAACCGTAAACCTCAACCCTAAACCAAAGTGTAACCGTTAAACCTAAGAGTAACCTTTAACCCTAACCCTAATCCCTAACCCTAAGCCCTCACCCTAACACTAAACTTCATCCTTAACCCTAACCATAATCCTAACCCTAAATCTAATTCTCAGACTTCTTGCTTTCTTAGAGTTTAGAAAGCCTGCAATCCTCCCATGCCATGCGTGAAAGGAGGCTCTACCACTGTGTCCTACATGAAAACCATGAGCCCATACCCGGAGTATGATAGAGTGGGTTCCCGGGTGCAATCCAAGCCCCCTAAACTCCCCCCACCCGCCTAATGCAGACAGGGCCCGTGCGCTAAGCATAAACAATACCTTTAACAGATAACCCTAACCCTGAACATAACACCCAACCCTGTTCCTATTTCTCCCCTTAACACGTAAACCTCACCGTGCGCCTAACTTTAACCTCTTATCCTAACGTTAATGCATAACCCATTTCCTGAGAACAACCCCTATCCCATAATTCTAACCCTATCTCCTAGTCATCACTGTGACACCTAATCGCTAACCCTAATTCTAAACCGCTAACCCTAACGGTAACCCTACCTACAACCCTAACACTGACAGTAACCCTTACTTCTAACCCCAACGCTATGTCTAACAAAAACCCTAACCCTTGACCCTAACCCTTCACCCTAACCCCTAAGCCTTACCCTAACCCTTAACCCTAATCCTAATCCTAACCATTAAACCTAACCCTAGCTCTTAAAGCTAACCCTAAACCTTACCCTCACGACTAGACCTAACCCTGACACTAACCTAACACCTAACCCTAACCAGAACTCCTAAACCTAACCCTGATCCCTATCCCTAACCCTAGCAGTAAACTCTAACCCTAAACCTAAGCCCAACCCGTAACCCTAATCCTATCCTTTTACCCTAAAACTAACCCCTAAACCTAACCCCTATACCTCACCCTAACTCTAACCCCAATCCTAATTCTAACCATACCCATTCATAAAACACTAACTCCTAACCGCTAACCCTAACACTAACCAAAAACCCTAATCACTAATCCCTAACCCTAACGCTTAACCTTTACCCTAACCGTTAACCCTCACCCTAAATCTTAACACTGACCCTAACCTTCACCTTTAACTCTAAGCCTAACCCTTAACCCTACAGTAAGGAAGACCCTTAATGCTAATGGGATCCCTTATCCCTAACCCTAACACTACAGCTAAAAATAACCCTAACCTTGGATCCTTAAACCTAACCCCTAACACTTACTTTAACCCCAAACCCTAACCCTAATCCTAAGCATTAAACCTAACCCTATCTCTTAACCCTAACGCTAGCCCTTACCCTAACGCCTAGATCTAACCCTAAATCTAACCTACCGCCTAATCCTAACCTTAAGCCCTAATGCTAACACTAACCCTGAACCCTAAACCTACCCGTAACCCTTAACACTAACCCTATCCGTGAACCTTAAGCCTGACCCTAACCATTACCTGCACCCAAGCATTTAACCCTGACCCTAACCCTAATCCTTAATGCTAACCCTAACACTAAACCCTAACCCTAAGCCCAACACTTAACGCTAATCCTATCCCTTAACCCTAACCCTAATCCTAACCCTAATGCTAACCCCTAAACGTAACCCTAACCGTGACCAGTAAACCGAACCCTAACCTCTAACACAAACCATAGGACATATCTCTAACCCTAAAACTAACCCTAACCCTAACCCTAAACCCTAACTCTTAACCTTAACCCTAAGCGTTAAGTCTCACGCTAGCCTTTAATCCTAACCCTAATCCTAATCTTCAACCGTACACCTAACACTTAACCCTAACACTGTACCAAACCCTAACCCCTCATCTTAACCCTAACTGTAAACCTCAACCCTGAACCAAAGTGTAACCGTTAAACCTAAGAGTAACCTTTAACCCTAACCCTATTCCCTAACCCTAAGCCCTCACCCTAACACTAAACTTCATCCTTAACCCTAACCATAATCCTAACCCTAAATCTAATTCTCAGACTTCTTGCTTTCTTAGAGTTTAGAAAGCCTGCAATTCTCCCTTGCCATGCGTGAAAGGAGGCTCTACCACTGTGTCCTGCATGAAACCCACGGGCCCATACCCAGAGTATGATAGAGTGGGTTCCCGGGTACAATCCCAGCCCCCTAAACTCCCCCCGCCCGCCTAATGCAGACAGGGCCCGTGCGCTAAGCATAAACAATACCGTTAACAGATAACCCTAACCCTGAACATAACACCCAACCCTGTTCCTATTTCTCCCCTTAACACGTAAACCTCACCGTGCGCCTAACATTAACCTCTTATCCTAACGTTAATGCATAACCCATTTCCTGAGAACAACCCCATCCCATAATTCTAACCCTATCTCCTAGTCATCACTGTGACACCTAATCCCTAACCCTAATTCTAAACCGCTAACCCTAACCGTAACCCTACTTACAACCCTAACACTGACAGTAACCCTTACTTCTAACCCCAACGCTATGCCTAACAAAAACCCTAACCCTTCACCCTAACCCTTCACCCTAATCCCTAAGCCTTACCCTAACCCTTAACCCTAATCCTAATCCTAACCATTAAACCTAACCCTAGCTCTTAAAGCTAACCCTAAACCTTACCCTCACGACTAGACCTAACCCTGACACTAACCTAACACCTAACCCTAACCGGAACCCCTAAAGCTAACCCTGAACCCTATCCCTAACCCCAGCAGTAAACTTTAACCCTAAACCTAAGCCCAACCCGTAACCCTAATCCTATCCTTTTACCCTAAAAGTAACCCCTAAACCTAACCCCTGTACCTCATCCTAACTCTAACCCCAATCCTAATTCTAACCATACCCCTTCATAAAACACTAACTCCTAACCCCTAACCCTAACACTAACCAAAAACCCTAATCACTAATCCCTAACCCTAACGCTTAACCTTTACCCTAACCGTTAACCCTCACCCTAAATCTTAACACTGACCCTAACCTTCACCTTTAACTCTAAGCCTAACCCTTAACCCTACAGTAAGGAAGACCCTTAATGCTAATGGGAACCCTTATCCCTAACCCTAACACTACAGCTAAAAATAACCCTAACCTTGGATCCTTAAACCTAACCCCTAACACTTACTTTAACCCCAAACCCTAACCCTAATCCTAAGCATTAAACCTAACCCTATCTCTTAACCCTAACGCTAGCCCTTACCCTAACGCCTAGATCTAACCCTAAATCTAACCTACCGCCTAATCCTAACCTTAAGCCCTAATGCTAACACTAACCCTGAACCCTAAACCTACCCGTAACCCTTAACACTAACCCTATCCGTGAACCTTAACCCTGACCATAACCATTACCGCACCCAAGCATTTAACCCTGATTCTAACCCTAATCCTTAATGCTAACCCTAACACTAAACCCTAACCCTAAGCCCAACACTTAACCCTAATCCTATCCCTTAACCCTAACCCTAACCCTAATGCTAACCCCTAAACTTAACCCTAACCTTGACCAGTAAACCTAACCCTAACCGCTAACACAAACCATAGCACATAACTCTAACCCTAAAACTAACCCTAACCCTAACTCTAACTCTAAACCCTAACTCTTAACCTTAACCCTAAGCGTTAACTCTCACGCTAACCTTTAATCCTAACCCTAATCCTAATCTTCAACACTAAACCTAATACTTAACTCTAACGCTGTACCAAACCCTAACCCCTCATCTTAACCCTAACCGTAAACCTCAACCCTAAACCACAGTGGAACCGTTAAACCTAAAAGTAACCTTTAACCCTAACCCTAATCCCTATCCCTAAGCCCTCACCCTAACACGAAACTTCATCCTTAACCCTAACCAGAATCCTAACCCTAAATCTAATTCTCAGACTTCTTGCTTTCTTAGAGTTTAGAAAGCCTGCCATCCTCCCATGCCATGCGTGAAAGGAGGCTCTACCACTGTGTCCTGCATGAAACCCACGGGCCCATACCCAGAGTATGATAGAGTGGGTTCCCGGGTACAATCCCAGCCCCCTAAACTCCCCCCGCCCGCCTAATGCAGACAGGGCCCGTGCGCTAAGCATAAACAATACCTTTAACAGATAACCCTAACCCTGAACATAACTCCCAACCCTGTTCCTATTTCTCCCCTTAAAACGTAAACCTCACCGTGCGCCTAACTTTAACCTCTTATCCTAACGTTAATGCATAACCCATTTCCTGAGAACAACCCCTATCCCATAATTCTAACCCTATCTCCTAGTCATCACTGTGACACCTAATCCCTAACCCTAATTCTAAACCGCTAACCCTAACCGTAACCCTACCTACAACCCTAACACTGACAGTAACCCTTACTTCTAACCCCAATGCTATGCCTAACAAAAACCCTAACCCTTGACCATAACCCTTCACCCTAACCCTTAAGCCTTACCCTAACCCTTAACCCTAATCCTAATCCTAACCATTAAACCTAACACTAGCTCTTAAAGCTAACCCTAAACCTTACCCTCACGACTAGACCTAACCCTGACACTAACCTAACACCTAACCCTAACCAGAACCCCTAAAGCTAACCCTGAACCCTATCCCTATCCCTAGCAGTAAACTTTAACCCTAAACCTAAGCCCAACCCGTAACCCTAATCCTATCCTTTTACCCTAAAACTAACCCCTAAACCTAACCCCTACACCTCACGCTAACTCTAACCCCAATCCTAATTCTAACCATACCCCTTCATAAAACACTAACTCCTAACCGCTAACCCTAACACTAACCAAAAACCCTAATCACTAATCCCTAACCCTAACGCTTAACCTTTACCCTAACTGTTAACCCTCACCCTAAATCTTAACACTGACCCTAACCTTAACCTTTAACTCTAAGCCTATCCCTTAATCCTACAGTAAGGAAGACCCTTAATGCTAATGGGATCTCTTATCCCTAACCCTAACACTACAGCTAAAAATAACCCTAACCTTGGATCCTTAAACCTAACCCCTAACACTTACTTCAACCCCAAACCCTAACCCTAATCCTAAGCATTAAACCTAACCCTATCTCTTAACCCTAACGCTATCCCTTACCCTAACACCTAGATCTAACCCTAAATCTAACCTACCGCCTAATCCTAACCTTAAGCCCTAATGCTAACTCTAACCCTGAACCCTAAACCTACCCATAACCCTTAACACTACACCTATCCGTGAACCTTAACCCTGACCCTAACCATTACCCGCACCCAAGCATTTAACCCTGACCCTAACCCTAATCCTTAATGCTAACCCTAAGACTAAACCCTAACCCTAAGCCCAAAACTTAACCCTAACCCTATCCCTTAAACCTAACCCTAACCCTAATGCTAACCCCTAAACGTAACCCTATCCGTGCCCAGTAAACCTAACCCTAACCTCTAACACAAATCATAGCACATAACTCTAACCCTAATACTAACCCTAACCCTAACCCTAACCATAAACCCTAACTCTTAACCTTAACAATAAGCGTTAACTCTCACGCTAACCTTTAATCCTAACCCTAATCCTAATCTTCAACCCTAAACCTAACACTTAACCCTAACCCTGTACCAAACCCTAACCCCTCATCTTAACCCTAACTGTAAACCTCAACCCTAAACCAAAGTGTAACCGTTAAACCTAAGAGTAACCTTTAACCCTAACCCTAATCCCTAACCCTAAGCCCTCACCCTAACACTAAACTTCATCCTTAACCCTAACCATAATCCAACCCTAAATCTCATTCTCAGACTTCTTGCTTTCTTAGAGTTTAGAAAGCCTGCAATCCTCCCATGCCATGCGTGAAAGGAGGCTCTACCACTGTGTCCTGCATGAAACCCACGGGCCCATACCCAGAGTATGATAGAGTGGGTTCCCGGGTACAATCCCAGCCCCCTAATCTCCCCCCGCCCACCTAATGCAGACAGGGCCTGTGCGCTAAGCATAAACAATACCTTTAACAGATAACCCTAACCCTGAACATAACACCCAACCCTGTTCCTCTTTCTCCCCTTAATATGTAAACTTCACCGTGCGCCTAACTTTAACCTCTTATCCTAACGTTAATGCATAACCCATTTCCTGAGAACAACCCCATCCAATGATTCTAACCCTATCTCCTAGTCATCACTGTGACACCTAATCCCTAACCCTAATTCTAAACCGCTATCCCTAACCGTAACCCTACCTACAACCCTGACACTGACAGTAACCCTTACTTCTAACCCCAATGCTATGCCTAACAAAAACCCTAACCCTTGACCCTAACCCTTCACCCTAACCCCTAAGACTTACCCTAACCCTTAACCCTAATCCTAATCCTAACCATTAAACCTAACCCTAGCTCTTAAAGCTAACCCTAAACCTTACCCTCACGACTAGACCTAACCCTGACACTAACCTAACACCTAACCCTATCCAGAACCCCTAAAGCTAACCCTGAACCCTATTCCTAACCCCAGCAGTAAACTTTAACCCTAAACCTAAGCCCAACCCGTAACCCTAATCCGATCCTTTTACCCTAAAACTAACCCCTAAACCTAACACCTAAACAACACCCTAACTCTAACCCCAATCCTAAATCTAACCATACCCCTTCATAAAACACTAACTCCTAACCGCTAACCCTAACACTAACCAGAAACCCTAATCACTAATCCCTAACCCTAACGCTTAACCTTTACCCTAACTGTAAACCCTCACTCTAAATCTCAACACTGACCCTAACCTTAACCTTTAACTCTAAGCCTAACCCTTAATCCTACAGTAAGGAAGACCCTTAATGCTAATGGGATCCCTTATCCCTAACCCTAACACTACAGCTAAAAATAACCCTAACCTTTGATCCTGAAACCTAACCCCTAACACTTACTTTAACCCCAAACCCTAACCCTAATCCTAAGCATTAAACCTAACCCTATCTCTTAACCCTAACGCTAGCCCTTACCCTAACGCCTAGATCTAACCCTAAATCTAACCTACCAACTAATCCTAACCTTAAGCCCTAATGCTAACTCTAACCCTGAACCCTAAACCTACCCGTAACCCTTAACACTAACCCTATCCGTGAACCTTAACCCTGACCCTAACCATTACCCGCACCCAAGCATTTAACCCTGACCCTAACCCTAATATTTAATGCTAAGCCTAACACTAAACCCTAACTCTAAGCCCAACACTTAACCCTAATCCTATCCCTTAACCCTAACCCTAACCCTAATGCTAACCCCTAAACGTAACCCTAATCGTCACCAGTAAACCTAACCCTAACCGCGAACACAAACCATAGCACATAACTCTAACCCTAAAACTAACCCTAACCCTAACCCTAACCCTAAACCCTAACTCTTAACCTTAACCCTAAGCGTTAACTCTCACGCTAACCTTTAATCCTAACCCTAATCCTAATCTTCAACACTAAACCTAATACTTAACTCTAACGCTGTACCAAACCCTAACCCCTCATCTTAACCCTAACCGTAAACCTCAAC
>NW_027182862.1:457500-460000 GCF_041146395.1 Eulemur rufifrons | reverse complement strand
CCCCTAACACTTACTTTAACCCCAAACCCTAACCCTAATCCTAAGCATTAAACCTAACCCTATCTCTTAACCCTAACCCTAGCCCTTACCCTAACGCCTAGATCTAACCCTAAATCTAACCTACCGCCTAATCCTAAACTTAAGTCCTAATGCTAACTCTAACCCTGAACCCTAAACCTACCCGTAACCCTTAACACTAACCCTATCCGTGAACCTTAACCCTGACCCTAACCATTACCCGCACCCAAGCATTTAACCCTGACCCTAACCCTAATCCTTAATGATAACCCTAACACTAAACCCTAACCCTAAGGCCAACACTTAAACCTAATCCTATTCCTTAACCCTAACCCTAATGCTAACCCCTAAACGTAACCCTCACCGTGACCAGTAAACCTAACCCTAACCTCTAACACAAACCATAGCACATAACTCTAACCCTAAAATTAACCCTAACCCTAACCCTAACCCTAAACCCTAACTCTTAACCTTAACCCTAAGCGTTAACTCTCACGCTAACCTTTAATCCTAACCCTAATCCTAATCTTCAACCCTAAAGCTAACACTTAACCCTAACCCTGTACCAAACCCTAACCCCTCATCTTAACCCTAACCGTAAACCTCAACCCTAAACCAAAGTGTAACCGTTAAACCTAAGAGTAATCTTTAACCCTAACCCTAATCCCTAACCCTAAGCCCTCACCCTAACACTAAACTTCATCCTTAACCCTAACCATAATCCAACCCTAAATCTAATTCTCAGACTTCTTGCTTTCTTAGAGTTTAGAAAGCCTGCAATCCTCCCATGCCATGGGTGAAAGGAGGCTCTACCACTGTGTCCTGCATGAAACCCACGGGCCCATACCCAGAGTATGACAGAGTGGGTTTCCTGGTACAATCCCAGCCCCCTAAACTCCCCCCGCCCGCCTAATGCAGACAGGGCCCGTGCACTAAGCATAAACAATACCTTTAACAGATAACCCTAACCCTGAACATAACACCCAACCCTGTTCCTATTTCTCCCCTTAACACGTAAACCTCACCGTGCGCCTAACTTTAACCTCTTATCTTAACGTTAATGCATAACCCATTTCCTGAGAACAACCCCTATCCCATAATTCTAACCCTATCTCCTAGTCATCACTGTGACACCTAATCCCTAACCCTAATTCTAAACCGCTAACCCTAAACGTAACCCTATCTACAACCCTAACACTGACAGTAACCCTTACTTCTAACCCAACGCTATGCCTAACAAAAACCCTAACACTTGACCCTAACCCTTCACCCTAACCCCTAAGCCTTACCCTAACCCTTAACCCTAATCCTAATCCTAACCATTAAACCTAACCCTAGCTCTTAAAGCTGACCCTAAACCTTACCCTCACGACTAGACCTAACCCTGACACTTACCTAACACCTAACCCTAACCAGAACCCCTAAAGCTAACCCTGAACCCTATCCCTAACCCTAGCTGTAAACTTTAACCCTAAACCTAAGCCCAACCCGTAACCCTAATCCTATCCTTTTACCCTAAAACTAACCCCTAAACCTAACACCTAAACCTCACCCTAAATCTAACCCCAATCCTAATTCTAACCATACCCCTTATTAAAACACTAACTCCTAACTGCTAACCCTAACACTAACCAAAAACCCTAATCACTAATCCCTAACCCTAACGCTTCACCTTTACCCTAACTGTTAACCCTCACTCTAAATCTCAACACTGACCCTAACCTTAACCTTTAACTCTGAGCCTAACCCTTAATCCTACAGTAAGGAAGACCCTTAATGCTAATGGGATCCCGTATCCCTAACCCTAACACTACAGCTAAAAATAACCCTAACTTTTGATCCTGAAACCTAACCCCTAACACTTACTTTAACCCCAAACCCTAACCCTAATCCTAAGCATTAAACCTAACCCTACCTCTTAACCCTAACGCTAGCCCTTACCCTAACGCCTAGATCTAACCCTAAATCTAACCTACCACCTAATCCTAACCTTAAGCCCTAATGCTAACTCTAACCCTGAACCCTAAACCTACCCGTAACCCTTAACACTAACCCTATCCTTGAACCTTAACCCTGACCCTAACCATTACCCGCACCCAAGCATTTAACCCTGACCCTAACCCTAATCCTTAATGATAACCCTAACACTAAACCCTCACCCTAAGCCCAGCACTTAACCCTAATCCTATCCCTTAACCCTAACCCTAACCCTAATGCTAACCCCTAAACGTAACCCTATCCGTGCCCAGTAAACCTAACCCTAACCTCTAACACAAATCATAGCACATAACTCTAACCCTAAAACTAACCCTAACACTAACCCTAACCATAAACCCTAACTCTTAACCTTAACCCTAAGCGTTAACTCTCACGCTAACCTTTAATCCTAACCATAATCCTAATCTTCAACCCTAAACCTAACACTTAACCCTAACCCTGTACCAAAAACTAACCGCTCATCTTAACCCTAACCGTAAACCTC
>NW_027182862.1:447500-450000 GCF_041146395.1 Eulemur rufifrons | reverse complement strand
CTAACCCTAATGCTAACCCCTAAACGTAACCCTCACCGTGACCAATAAACCTAACCCTAACCTCTAACACAAACCATAGCACATAACTCTAACCCTAAAATTAACCCTAACCCTAACCCTAACCCTAAACCCTAACTCTTAACCTTAACCCTAAGCGTTAACTCTCACGCTAACCTTTAATCCTAACCCTAATCCTAATCTTCAACCCTAAAGCTAACACTTAACCCTAACCCTGTACCAAACCCTAACCCCTCATCTTAACCCTAACCGTAAACCTCAACCCTAAACCAAAGTGTAACCGTTAAACCTAAGAGTAATCTTTAACCCTAACCCTAATCCCTAACCCTAAGCCCTCACCCTAACACTAAACTTCATCCTTAACCCTAACCATAATCCAACCCTAAATCTAATTCTCAGACTTCTTGCTTTCTTAGAGTTTAGAAAGCCTGCAATCCTCCCATGCCATGGGTGAAAGGAGGCTCTACCACTGTGTCCTGCATGAAACCCACGGGCCCATACCCAGAGTATGACAGAGTGGGTTCCCTGGTACAATCCCAGCCCCCTAAACTCCCCCCGCCCGCCTAATGCAGACAGGGCCCGTGCACTAAGCATAAACAATACCTTTAACAGATAACCCTAACCCTGAACATAACACCCAACCCTGTTCCTATTTCTCCCCTTAACACGTAAACCTCACCGTGCGCCTAACTTTAACCTCTTATCTTAACGTTAATGCATAACCCATTTCCTGAGAACAACCCCTATCCCATAATTCTAACCCTATCTCCTAGTCATCACTGTGACACCTAATCCCTAACCCTAATTCTAAACCGTTAACCCTAAACGTAACCCTATCTACAACCCTAACACTGACAGTAACCCTTACTTCTAACCCAACGCTATGCCTAACAAAAACCCTAACACTTGACCCTAACCCTTCACCCTAACCCCTAAGCCTTACCCTAACCCTTAACCCTAATCCTAATCCTAACCATTAAACCTAACCCTAGCTCTTAAAGCTGACCCTAAACCTTACCCTCACGACTAGACCTAACCCTGACACTTACCTAACACCTAACCCTAACCAGAACCCCTAAAGCTAACCCTGAACCCTATCCCTAACCCTAGCTGTAAACTTTAACCCTAAACCTAAGCCCAACCCGTAACCCTAATCCTATCCTTTTACCCTAAAACTAACCCCTAAACCTAACACCTAAACCTCACCCTAAATCTAACCCCAATCCTAATTATAAACATACCCCTTCATAAAACACTAACTCCTAACTGCTAACCCTAACACTAACCAAAAACCCTAATCACTAATCCCTAACCCTAACGCTTAACCTTTACCCTAACTGTTAACCCTCACTCTAAATCTCAACACTGACCCTAACCTTAACCTTTAACTCTAAGCCTAACCCTTAATCCTACAGTAAGGAAGACCCTTAATGCTAATGGGATCACTTATCCCTAACCCGAACACTACAGCTAAAAATAACCCTAACCTTTGATCCTGAAACCTAACCCCTAACACTTACTTTAACCCCAAACCCTAACCCTAATCCTAAGCATTAAACCTAACCCTACCTCTTAACCCTAACGCTAGCCCTTACCCTAACGCCTAGATCTAACCCTAAATCTAACCTACCACCTAATCCTAACCTTAAGCCCTAATGCTAACTCTAACCCTGAACCCTAAACCTACCCGTAACCCTTAACACTAACCCTATCCTTGAACCTTAACCCTGACCCTAACCATTACCCGCACCCAAGCATTTAACCCTGACCCTAACCCTAATCCTTAATGATAACCCTAACACTAAACCCTCACCCTAAGCCCAACACTTAACCCTAATCCTATCCCTTAACCCTAACCCTAACCCTAATGCTAACCCCTAAACGTAACCCTATCCGTGCCCAGTAAACCTAACCCTAACCTCTAACACAAATCATAGCACATAACTCTAACCCTAAAACTAACCCTAACACTAACCCTAACCATAAACCCTAACTCTTAACCTTAACCCTAAGCGTTAACTCTCACGCTAACCTTTAATCCTAACCATAATCCTAATCTTCAACCCTAAACCTAACACTTAACCCTAACCCTGTACCAAAAACTAACCGCTCATCTTAACCCTAACCGTAAACCTCAACCCTAAACCAAAGTGTAACCGTTAAACCTAAGAGTAATCTTTAACCCTAACCCTAATCCCTAACCCTAAGCCCTCACCCTAACACTAAACTTCATCCTTAACCCTAACCATAATCCAACCTTAAATCTAATTCTCAGACTTCTTGCTTTCTTAGAGTTTAGAAAGCCTGCAATCCTCCCATGCCATGCGTGAAAGGAGGCTCTACCACTGTGTCCTGCATGAAACCCACGGGCCCATACCCAGAGTATGATAGAGTGGGTTCCCTGGTACAATCCCAGCCCCCTAAACTCCCCCCGCCCGCCTAATGCAGACAGGGCCCGTGCGCTAAGCATAAACAATACCTT
>NW_027182862.1:417500-430000 GCF_041146395.1 Eulemur rufifrons | reverse complement strand
CCATTAAACCTAACCCTAGCTCTTAAAGCTAACCCTAAACCTTACCCTCACGACTAGACCTAACCCTGACACTAACCTAACACCTAATCCTAACCAGAACCCCTAAAGCTAACCCTGAACCCTATCCCTAACCCTAGCAGTAAACTTTAACCCTAAACCTAAGCCCAACCCATAACCCTAATCCTATCCTTTTACCCTAAAACTAACCCCTAAACCTAACCCCTATACGTAACCCTAACTCTACCCCGAATCCTAAATCTAACCATACCCCTTCATAAAACACGAACTCCTAACCTCTAACCCTAACACTAACCAAAAACCCTAATCGCTAATCCTTAACTCTAACGCTTAACCTTTACCCTAACCGTTAACCCTCATCCTAATTCTTAACACTGACCCTAACCTTAACCTTTAACTCTAAGCCTAACCCCTAACCCTACAGTAAGGAAAACCCTTAATGCTAATGGTATCCCTTATCCCTAACCCTAACACTACAGCTAAAAATAACCCTAACCTTTGATCCTTAAACCTAACCTCTAACACTTACTTTAACCCCAAGTCCTAACCCTAATCCTAAGCATTAAACCTAACCCTATCTCTTAACCCTAACTCTAGCCCTCACCCTAACGCCTAGATCTAACCCTAAATCTAACCTCCCGCCTAATCCTAACCTTAAGCAATAATGCTAACGCTAACCCTGAACCCTAAACCTACCCCGTAACCCTTAACACGAACCCTATCCGTAAACCTTAACCCTGACCCTAACCATTACCCGCACCCAAGCATTTAACCCTGACCCTAACCCTAATCCTTAATGATAACCCTAACACTAAACCCTAACCCTAAGCCCAACACTTAACCCTAATCCTATCCCTTAACTCTAACCCTAACCCTAACCCTAAATCTAATTCTCAGACTTCTTGCTTTCTTAGAGTTTAGAAAGCCTGCAATCCTCCCACGCCATGCGTGAAAGGAGGCTCTGACACACTGTCCTGCATGAAACCCAGAGGCCCATACACTGCGTGTGGTAGAGTGGGTTCCCAGCGACCATCCCAGACCCCTAACTTTGCCTCCTAGGGCATACAGGGCCCGTGACCTAAGCATAAACCCTACCCCTCACCCATAAGCCTAACCCACAACATAACACCTAACCCTGATCCTGCTGCTCACCTTAACAGGTAAACTTCACCATAACCCTAACTTTAACCCCATATCTTAACGTTAATGCATGACACCCTGAGAACAAGCCCTATACTGTCATTATAACCTAACTCCTAGCTATAACCGTAACACCTAATCCCTAATTCTGAAACGCCAACCCTAACCTTAACCCGACCAACAACACTAACACTAACCCTAAACCCTTACCCTAACCCTACGCCTAAAAGTAACCCTAACCGTTGATCCTTAGTCATAACCCCTAACCTTAACCCTAACCCTTAACCCTATTTCCAATCCTAACCATTAAACAGAACCCTAACCCTTAACCCTAACCCTAACCTTTACCCTAATGCCTAGAGATCTAACCCCAACACTGACATACAGTTAACACTAACCCCAACCCCTAATGCTAACCTTAAACCTGAACCAAGCTCCTAACCCTTAACCCTAACAATATCCCTAACCCCTAGGCCTAACCCCAACTGCTAACCCTCTACCCCACACCCTGAATCCTAACCCTATCCCTTAACCCTAACCCCTAACCCTAACGCTAACTCCAACCCTAAACCTTACCCTGGCCCCCTAACCCAGACTTAACACCTTACCCCTAACACTAACTCTAACCCTAACCACTAATCCCTAGCACCTAACCCTGACTCGAAACCTAACCCCTAACACGAAAAACCCTAACCCCAACCCCAACCCTAATTCTCACACTACTTCCATTCCCAGAGTGAAGCAAGCCTACAATACAGCCATGCCATGTGTGAGATGAGGCTCCGCCTGAGTCCTGCATGGAGGTCCTGTCCCAAGGCCCAGGGAATGATGTTGTGCTTTCGTGGTGACTCCGACCGCACCCCTCTCACCGTAGATTAACCAGGTCCTGTGCCCTTAAACTGACAGCTAAAGCTAAGCCCTACCACCAACGCTAACCCCTGACACTGAACCTAAGCCCCGAGCCTAAAGCCCAACATTAACTCTAGACCCTTACCCTAAACCTAATCCCTAACCCTAATGCTAACCCCTAAACCCAACCCTAACCGTGAACAGTAAACCTAACCCTAACCCCTAACACAAATCATAGCACATAACTCTAACCCTAAATCTAACCCTAAGCCTAACCGTAAACCCTAACTCTTAACCTTAACCCTAAGCGTTAACTCTCACGCTAAACTTTAATCCTAACCCTAATCCTAATCTTCAACCCTAAACCTAACACTTAACCCTAAACGTCTACAAAACCCTAACCCCTCATCTTAACCCTAACCGTAAACCTCAACCCTAAACCGAACTGTAACCGTTAAACCTAAGAGTAACCTTTAACCCTAACCCTAATCCCTAACCCTAAGCCCTCACCCTAACACTAAACTTCATCCTTAACCCTAACCATAATCCTAACCCTAAATCTAATTCTCAGACTTCTTGCTTTCTTAGAGTTTAGAAAGCCTGCAATCCTCCCATGCCATGCGTGAAAGGAGGCTCTACCACTGTGTCCTGCATGAAACCCACGGGCCCATACCCAGAGTATGTTAGAGTGGGTTCCCGGGTACAATCCCAGCCCCCTAAACTCCCCCCGTCCGCCTAATGCAGACAGGGCCCGTGCGCTAAGCATAAACAATACCTTTAACAGATAACCCTAACCCTGAACATAACACCCAACCCTGTTCCTATTTCTCCCCTTAACACGTAAACCTCACCGTGAGCCTAACTTTAACCTCTTATCCTAACGTTAATGCATAACCCATTCCCTGAGAACAACCCCTATCCCATAATTCTAACCCTATCTCCTAGTCATCACTGGAACACCTAATCCCTAACCCTGATTCTAAACCGCTAACCCTAACCGGAACCCTACCTACAACCCTAACACTGACAGTAACTCTTACTTCTAACCCCAACGCTATGCCTAACAAAAACCCTAACCCTTCACCCAAACCCCTAAGCCTTACCCTAACCCTTAACCCTAATCCTAATCCTAACCATTAAACCTAACCCTAGCTCTTAAAGCTAACCCTAAACCTTACCCTCACGACTAGACCTAACCCTGACACTAACCTAACACCTAATCCTAACCAGAACCCCTAAAGCTAACCCTGAACCCTATCCCTAACCCTAGCAGTAAACTTTAACCCTAAACCTAAGCCCAACCCATAACCCTAATCCTATCCTTTTACCCTAAAACTAACCCCTAAACCTAACCCCTATACGTAACCCTAACTCTACCCCGAATCCTAAATCTAACCATACCCCTTCATAAAACACGAACTCCTAACCTCTAACCCTAACACTAACCAAAAACCCTAATCGCTAATCCTTAACTCTAACGCTTAACCTTTACCCTAACCGTTAACCCTCATCCTAATTCTTAACACTGACCCTAACCTTAACCTTTAACTCTAAGCCTAACCCCTAACCCTACAGTAAGGAAAACCCTTAATGCTAATGGTATCCCTTATCCCTAACCCTAACACTACAGCTAAAAATAACCCTAACCTTTGATCCTTAAACCTAACCTCTAACACTTACTTTAACCCCAAGTCCTAACCCTAATCCTAAGCATTAAACCTAACCCTATCTCTTAACCCTAACTCTAGCCCTCACCCTAACGCCTAGATCTAACCCTAAATCTAACCTCCCGCCTAATCCTAACCTTAAGCAATAATGCTAACGCTAACCCTGAACCCTAAACCTACCCCGTAACCCTTAACACGAACCCTATCCGTAAACCTTAACCCTGACCCTAACCATTACCCGCACCCAAGCATTTAACCCTGACCCTAACCCTAATCCTTAATGATAACCCTAACACTAAACCCTAACCCTAAGCCCAACACTTAACCCTAATCCTATCCCTTAACTCTAACCCTAACCCTAACCCTAAATCTAATTCTCAGACTTCTTGCTTTCTTAGAGTTTAGAAAGCCTGCAATCCTCCCACGCCATGCGTGAAAGGAGGCTCTGGCACACTGTCCTGCATTAAACCCAGAGGCCCATACACTGCGTGTGGTAGAGTGGGTTCCCAGCGACCATCCCAGACCCCTAACTTTGCCTCCTAGGGCATACAGGGCCCGTGACCTAAGCATAAACCCTACCCCTCACCCATAAGCCTAACCCACAACATAACACCTAACCCTGATCCTGCTGCTCACCTTAACAGGTAAACCTCACCATAACCCTAACTTTAACCCCATATCTTAACGTTAATGCATGACACCCTGAGAACAAGCCCTATACTGTCATTATAACCTAACTCCTAGCTATAACCGTAACACCTAATCCCTAATTCTGAAACGCCAACCCTAACCTTAACCCGACCAACAACACTAACACTAACCCTAAACCCTTACCCTAACCCTACGCCTAAAAGTAACCCTAACCGTTGATCCTTAGTCATAACCCCTAACCTTAACCCTAACCCTTAACCCTATTTCCAATCCTAACCATTAAACAGAACCCTAACCCTTAACCCTAACCCTAACCTTTACCCTAATGCCTAGAGATCTAACCCCAACACTGACATACAGTTAACACTAACCCCAACCCCTAATGCTAACCTTAAACCTGAACCAAGCTCCTAACCCTTAACCCTAACAATATCCCTAACCCCTAGGCCTAACCCCAACTGCTAACCCTCTACCCCACACCCTGAATCCTAACCCTATCCCTTAACCCTAACCCCTAACCCTAACGCTAACTCCAACCCTAAACCTTACCCTGGCCCCCTAACCCAGACTTAACACCTTACCCCTAACACTAACTCTAACCCTAACCACTAATCCCTAGCACCTAACCCTGACTCGAAACCTAACCCCTAACACGAAAAACCCTAACCCCAACCCCAACCCTAATTCTCACACTACTTCCATTCCCAGAGTGAAGCAAGCCTACAATACAGCCATGCCATGTGTGAGATGAGGCTCCGCCTGAGTCCTGCATGGAGGTCCTGTCCCAAGGCCCAGGGAATGATGTTGTGCTTTCGTGGTGACTCCGACCGCACCCCTCTCACCGTAGATTAACCAGGTCCTGTGCCCTTAAACTGACAGCTAAAGCTAAGCCCTACCACCAACGCTAACCCCTGACCCTGAACCTAAGCCCCGAGCCTAAAGCCCAACATTAACTCTAGACCCTTACCCTAAACCTAATCCCTAACCCTAATGCTAACCCCTAAACCCAACCCTAACCGTGAACAGTAAACCTAACCCTAACCCCTAACACAAACCATAGCACATAACTCTAACCCTAAATCTAACCCTAAGCCTAACCGTAAACCCTAACTCTTAACCTTAACCCTAAGCGTTAACTCTCACGCTAAACTTTAATCCTAACCCTAATCCTAATCTTCAACCCTAAACCTAACACTTAACCCTAAACGTCTACCAAACCCTAACCCCTCATCTTAACCCTAACCGTAAACCTCAACCCTAAACCGAACTGTAACCGTTAAACCTAAGAGTAACCTTTAACCCTAACCCTAATCCCTAACCTTAAGCCCTCACCCTAACACTAAACTTCATCCTTAACCCTAACCATAATCCTAACCCTAAATCTAATTCTCAGACTTCTTGCTTTCTTAGAGTTTAGAAAGCCTGCAATCCTCCCATGCAATGCGTGAAATGAGGCTCTACCACTGTGTCCTGCATGAAACCCACGGGCCCATACCCAGAGTATGATAGAGTGGGTTCCCGGGTACAATCCCAGCCCCCTAAACTCCCCCGCCCGCCTAGTGCAGACAGGGCCCGTGTGCTAAGCATAAACCCTACGCCTCACCCATATGCCTAACCCACAACATAACACCTGACCCTGATCCTACTGCTCACCTTAACAGGTAAACCTCACCATAACCCTAACTTTAACCCCATATCTTAACGTTAATGCATGACACCCTGAGAACAAGCCCTATACCGTCATTATAACCCTAACTCCTAGCTATAACCGTAACACCTAATCCCTAATTCTGAAACGCCAACCCTAACCTTAACCCGACCAACAAAACTAACACTAACCCTAACCCCTTACCCTAACCCTACGCCTAAAAGTAACCCTAACCGTTGATCTTTCGTCATAGCCCCTAACCTTAACCCTAACCCTTAACCCTATTCCCAATCCTAACCATTAAACAGAACCCTAACTCTTAACCCTAACCCTAACCTTTACCCTAATGCCTAGAGATCTAACCCCAACACTGACCTACAGTTAACACTAACCCCAACCCCTAATGCTAACCTTAAACCTGAACCAAGCTCCTAACCCTTAACCCTAACACTATCCCTAACCCCTAAGCCTAACCCCAACTGTTAACACTCTAACCCTCACCCTGAATCCTAACCCTATCCCTTAACCCTAACACCTAACCCTAACGCTAACTCCAACCCTAAACCTTACCCTGGCCCCCTAACCCAGACTTAACACTTTACCCCTAACACTAACTCTAACCCAAACCACTAATCCCTAGCACCTAACCCTGACTCAAAACCTAACCCCTAACACGAAAAACCCTAATCCCAACCCCAACCATAATTCTCACACTACTTCCATTTCCAGAGTGAAGCAAGCCTACAATACAGCCATGCCATGTGTGAGATGAGGCTCCGCCTGAGTCCTGCATGGAGGTCCTGTCCCAAGGCCCAGGGAATGATGTTGTGCTTTCGTGGTGACTCCGAAAGCACCCCTCTCACCATAGATTAACCAGGTCCTGTGCCCTTAAACTGACCGCTAAAGCTAAGCCCTACCACCAACGCTAACCCCTGACCCTGAACCTAAGCCCCGAGCCTAAAGCCCAACATTAACTCTAGACCCTTACCCTAAACCTAATCCCTAACCCTAATGCTAACCCCTAAACCCAACCCTAACCGTGAACAGTAAACCTAACCCTAACCCCTAACACAAACCATAGCACATAACTCTAACCCTAAATCTAACCCTAAGCCTAACCGTAAACCCTAACTCTTAACCTTAACCCTAAGCGTTAACTCTCACGCTAACCTTTAATCCTAACCCTAATCCTAATCTTCAACCCTAAACCTAACACTTAACCCTAAACGTCTAACAAACCCTAACCCCTCATCTTAACCCTAACCGTAAACCTCAACCCTAAACCGAACTGTAACCGTTAAACCTAAGAGTAACCTTTAACCCTAACCCTAATCCCTAACCCTAAGCCCTCACCCTAACACTAAACTTCATCCTTAACCCTAACCAGAATCCTAACCCTAAATCTAATTCTCAGACTTCTTGCTTTCTTAGAGTTTAGAAAGCCTGCAATCCTCCCATGCCATGCGTGAAAGGAGGCTCTACCACTGTGTCCTGCATGAAACCCACGGGCCCATACCCAGAGTATGATAGAGTGGGTTCCCGGGTACAATCCCAGCCCCCTAAAGTCCCCCCGCCCGCCTAATGCAGACAGGGCCCGTGCGCTAAGCATAAACAATACCTTTAACAGATAACCCTAACCCTGAACATAACACCCAACCCTGTTCCTATTTCTCCCCTTAACACGTAAACCTCACTGTGCGCCTAACTTTAACCTCTTATCCTAACGTTAATGCATAACCCATTTCCTGAGAACAACCCCTATCCCATAATTCTAACCCTATCTCCTAGTCATCACTGTGACACCTAATCCCTAACCCTAATTCTAAACCGCTAACCCTAACTGTAACCCTACCTACAACCCTAACACTGACAGTAACCCTTACTTCTAACCCCAACGCAATGCCTAACAATAACCCTAACCCTTGACCCTAACCCTTCACCCTCACCCCTAAGCCTTACCCTAACCCTTAACCCTAATCCTAATCCTAACCATTAAACCTAACCCTAGCTCTTAAAGATAACCCTGAACCTTGTCCTCACGACTAGACCTAACCCTGACACTAACCTAACACCTAACCCTACAGAACCCCTAAAGCTAACCCTGAACCCTATCTCTAACCCTAGCAGTAAACTTTAACCCTAAACCTAAGCCCAACCAATAACCCTAATCCTATCCTTTTACCCTAAAACTAATCCCTAAACCTAACCCCTATACCTCACCCTAACTCTAACCCCAATCCTAATTCTAACCATACCCCTTCATAAAACACTAACTCCTAACCGCTAACCCTAACACTAACCAAAAACCCTAATCACTAATCCCTAACCCTAACGCTTAACCTTTACCCTAACCGTTAACCCTCACCCTAAATCTTAGCACTGACCCTAACCTTAACCTTTAACTCTAAGCCTAACCCTTAACCCTACAGTAAGGAAGACCCTTAATTCTAATGGGATCCCTTTTCCGTAACCCTAACACTACAGCTAAAAATAACAGTAACCTTTCATCCTTAAACCTAACCCCTAACACTTACTTTAACCCCAAACCCTAACCCTAATCCTAAGCATTAAACCTAACCCTATCTCTTAACCCTAACGCTAGCCCTTACCCGAACGCCTAGATCTAACCCTAAATCTAACCTACCGCCTAATCCTAACCTTAAGCCCTAATGCTAACTCTAACCCTGAACCCTAAACCTACCCGTAACCCTTAACACTAACCCTATCCATGAACCTTAAACCTGACCTTAACCATTACCCTAACCCAGGCATTTAACCCTGACCCTACCCCTAGTCCTTAATGATAACCCTAACACTAAACCCTAACCCTAAGGCCAACACTTAACCGTAATCCTATCCCTTAACCCTAACCCTAACCCTAACCCTAATGCTAACCCCTAAACGTAACCCTAACCGTCACCAGTAAACCTAACCCTAACCTCTAACACAAAGCGTAGCACATAACTCTAACCCTAAAACTAACCCTAACCCTAAACCTTACCCTAAACCCTAACTCTTAACGTTAACCCTAAGTGTTAACTCTCACGCTAACCTATAATCCTAAACCTAATCCTAATCTTCAACCCTAAACCTTACACTTAACCCTAACCCTGTACCAAACCCTAACCCCTCATCTTAACCCTAACCGTAAACCTCAACCCTAAACCAAAGTGTAACCGTTAAACCTAAGAGTAACCTTTAACCCTAACCCTAATCCCTAACCCTAAGCCCTCACCCTAACACTAAACTTCATCCTTAACCCTAACCAGAATCCTAACCCTAAATCTAATTCTCAGACTTCTTGCTTTCTTAGAGTTTAGAAAGCCTGCAATCCTCCCATGCCATGCGTGAAAGGAGGCTCTACCACTGTGTCCTGTATGAAACCCACGGGCCCATACCCAGAGTATGATAGAGTGGGTTCCCGGGTACAATCCCAGCCCCCAAAACGCACCCCCGCCCGCCTAATGCAGACAGGGCCCGTGCGCTAAGCATAAACAATACCTTTAACAGATAACCCTAACCCTGAACATAACACCCAACCCTGTTCCTATTTCTCCCCTTAACACATAAACTTCACCGTGCGCCTAACTTTAACCTCTTATCCTAACGTTAATGCATAACCCATTTCCTGAGAACAACCCCTATCCCATAATTCTAACCCTATCTCCTAGTCATCACTGTGACACCTAATCCCTAACCCTAATTCCAAACCGCTAACCCTAACCGTAACCCTACCTACAACCCTAACACTGACAGTAACCCTTACTTCTAATCCCAACGCTATGCCTAACAAAAACCCTAACCCTTGACCCTAACCCTTCACCCTAACCCCTAAGACTTACCCTAACCCTTAACCCTAATCCTAATCCTAACCATTAAACCTAACCTTAGCTCTTAAAGCTAACCCTAAACCTTACCCTCACGACTAGACCTAACCCTGACACTAACCTAACACTTAACCCTCACCAGAACCACTAAAGATAACCCTGAACCCTATCCCTAACCCTAGCAGTAAACTTTAACCCTAAACCTAAGCCCAACCCGTAACCCTAATCCTATCCTTTTACCCTAAAACTAACCCCTAAACCTAACCCCTATACCTCACCCTAACTCTAACCCCAATCCTAATTCTAACCATACCCCTTCATAAAACACTAACCGCTAACCCTAACACTAACCAAAAACCCTAATCACTAATCCCTAACCCTAACGCTTAACCTTTACCCTAACCGTTAACCCTCACCCTAAATCTTAACACTGACCCTAACCTTAACCTTTAACTCTAAGCCTAACCCTTAAGCCTACAGTAAGGAAGACCCTTAATGCTAATGGGATCCCTTATCCCTAACCCTAACACTACAGCTAAAAATAACCCTAACCTTGCATCCTGAAACCTAACCCCTAACACTTACTTTAACCCCAAACCCTAACCCTAATCCTAAGCATTAAACCTAACCCTATCTCTGAACCCTAACGCTAGCCCTTACCCTAACGCCTAGATCTAACCCTAAATCGAACCTACCACCTAATCCTAACCTTAAGCCCTAATGCTAACTCTAACCCTGAACCCTAAACCTACCCGTAACCCTTAACACTAACCCTATCCGTGAACCTTAACCCTGACCCTAACCATTACCCGCACCCAAGCATTTAACCCTGACCCTACCCCTAATCCTTAATGATAACACTAACACTAAACCCTAACCCTAAGCCCAACACTTAACCCTAATCCTATCCCTTAACCCTAACCCTAACGCAAACCCCTAAACGTAACCCCAACCGTGACCAGTAAACCTAACCTTAACCTCTAACACAAACCATAGCACATAACTCTAACCCTAAAACTAAACCTAACCCCAACACTAACCCTAACCCCTAACTCTTAACCTTAACCCTAAGCGTTAACTCTCACGCTAACCTTTAATCCTAACCCTAATCCTAATCTTCAACCCTAAACCTAACACTTAACCCTAACCCTGTACCAAACCCTAACCCCTCATCTTAACCCTAACCGTAAACCTCAATCCTAAACCAAAGTGTAGCTGTTAAACCTAAGAGTAGCCTTTAACCCTAACCCTAATCCCTAACCCTAAGCCCTCACCCTAACACTAAACTTCATCCTTAACCCTAACCATAATCCTACCCCTAAATCTAATTCTCAGACTTCTTGCTTTCTTAGAGTTTAGAAAGCCTGCCATCCTCCCATGCCATGCGTGAAAGGAGGCTCTACCACTGTGTCCTGCATGAAACCCACGGGCCCATACCCAGAGTATGATAGAGTGGGTTCCCGGGTACAATCCCAGCCCCCTAAACTCCCCCCACCCGCCTAATGCAGACAGGGCCCGTGCGCTAAGCATAAACAATACCTTTAACAGATAACCCTAACCCTGAACATAACACCCAACCCTGTTCCTCTTTCTCCCCTTAACACGTAAAGCTCACCGTGCGCCTAACTTTAACCTCTTATCCTAACGTTAATGCATAACCCATTTCCTGAGAAAAACCCCTATCCCATAATAATAACCCTATCTCCTAGTCATCACTGTGACACCTAATGCCTAACCCTAATTCTAAACCGCTAACCCTAACCGTAACCCTACCTACAACCCTAACACTGACAGTAACCCTTACTTCTAACCCCAACGCTATGCCTAACAAAAACCCTAACCCTTGACCCTAACCCTTCACCCTAACCCCTAAGCCTTACCCTAAATCTTAACCCTAATCCTAATCCTAACCATTAAACCTAACCCTAGCTCTTAAAGCTGACCCTAAACCTTACCCTCACGACTAGACCTAACCCTGACACTAACCTAACACCTAACACTAACCAGAACCCCTAAAGCTAACCCTGAACCCTATCCCTAACCCTAGCAGTAAACTTTAACCCTAAACCTAAGCCCAACCCGTAACCCTAATCCTATCCTTTTACCCTAAAACTAACCACTAAACCTAACACCTAAACCTCACCCTAAATCTAACCCCATTCCTAATTCTAACCATACACCTTCATAAAACACTAACTCCTAACCGCTAACCCTAACACTAACCAAAAACCCTAATCACTAATCCCTAAACCTAACGCTTAACCTTTACCCTAACTGTTAACCCTAACTCTAAATCTCAACACTGACCCTAACCTTAACCTTTAACTCTAAGCCTAACACTTAATCCTACAGTAAGGAAGACCCTTAATGCTAATGGGATCCCTTATCCCTAACCCTAACACTACAGCTAAAAATAACCCTAACCTTGGATCCTGAAACCTAACCCCTAACACTTACTTTAACCCCAAACCCTAAACCTAATCCTAAGCATTAAACCTAACCCTATCTCTTAACACTAACGCTAGCCCTTACCATAACGCCTAGATCTAACCCTAAGTCTAAACTACAGCCTAATCCTAACCTTAAGCCCTAATGCTAACTCTAACCCTGAATCCTAAACCTACCCGTAACCCTTAACACTAACCCTATCCGTGAACCTTAACCCTGACCGTAACCATTACCCGCACCCAAGCATTTAAC
>NW_027182862.1:367500-382500 GCF_041146395.1 Eulemur rufifrons | reverse complement strand
AAGCATTAAACCTAACCCTATCTCTTAACCCTAACGCTAGCCCTTACTCTAACGCCTAGATCTAACCCTAAATCTAACCTACCGCCTAATCTTAACCTTAAGCCCTAATGCTAACACTAACCCTGAACCCTAAACCTACCCATAACCCTTAACACTAACCCTATCCGTGAACCTTAACCCTGACCCTAACCATAACCCGCACCCAAGCATTTAACCCTGATTCTAACCCTAATCCTTAATGATAAACCTAACACTAAGCCCTAACCCTAAGCCCAACACTTAACCCTAATCCTATCCCTTAACCCTAACCCTAACCCTAATGCTACCCCCTAAACGTAACCCTAACCGTGACCAGTAAACCTAACCCTCACCTCTAACACAAACCATAGCACATAACTCTAACCCTAAAACTAACCCGAACCCAAACCCTAAACCCTAACTCTTAACCTTAACCCTAAGCGTTAACTCTCACGCTAACCTTTAATCCTAACCCTAATCCTAATCTTCAACCCTAAACCTAACACTTAACCCTAACCCTGTACCAAACCCTAACCGCTCATCTTAACCCTAACCGTAAACCTCAACCCTAAACCAAAGTGTAACCGTTCAACCTAAGAGTAACCTTTAATCCTAACCCTAATCCCTAACCCTAAGCCCTCACCCTAACACTAAACTTCATCCTTAACCCTAACCATAATCCTAACCCTAAATCTAATTCTCAGACTTCTTGCTTTCTTAGAGTTTAGAAAGCCTGCCATCCTCCCATGCCATGCGTGAAAGGAGGCTCTACCACTGTGTCCTGCATGAAACCCACGGGCCCATACCCAGAGTATGATAGAGTGGGTTCCCGGGTACAATCCCAGCCCCCTAAACTCCCCCCGCCCGCCTAATGCAGACAGGGCCCGTGCGCTAAGCATAAACAATACCTTTAACAGATAACCCTAACCCTGAACATAACACCCAACCCTGTTCCTATTTCTCCCCTTAACACGTAAACCTCACCGTGCGCCTAACTTTAACCTCTTATCCTAACGTTAATGCATAACCCATTTCCTGAGAACAACCCCTATCCCATAATTCTAACCCTATCTCCTACTCATCACTGTGACACCTAATCCCTAACCCTAATTCTAAACCGCTAACCCTAACCGTAACCCTACCTACAACCCTAACACTGACAGTAACCCTTACTTCTAACCCCAACGCTATGCCTAACAAAAACCCTAACCCTTGACCCTAACCCTTCACCCTAACCCCTAAGCCTTACTCTAACCCTTAACCCTAATCCTAATCCTAACCATTAAACCTAACCCTAGCTCTTAAAGCTAACCCTAAACCTTACCCTCACGACTAGACCTAACCCTGACACTAACCTAACACCTAACCCTAACCAGAACCCCTAAAGCTAACCCTGAATCCTATCCCTAACCCTAGCAGTAAACTTTAACCCTAAACCTAAGCCCAACCCGTAACTCTAATCCTATCCTTTTACCCTAAAACTACCCCCTAAACCTAACCCCTATACCTCACCCTAACTCTAACCCCAATCCCGATTCTAACCATCCCCCTTCAGAAAACACTAACTCCTAACCGCTAACCCTAACACTAACCAAAAACCCTAATCAATAATCCCTAACCCTAACGCTTAACCTTTACCCTAACCGTTAACCCTCACCCTAAATCTTAACCCTGAGCCTAACCTTAACCTTTAACTCTAAGTCTAACCCTTAACCCTACAGGAAGGAGGACCCTTAATGATAATGGGATCCCTTATCCCTAACCCTAACACTACAGCTAAAAATAACCCCAACCTTGGATCCTTAAACCTAACCCCTAACACTTACTTTAACCCATAACCCTAACCCTAATCCTAAGCATTAAACCTAACCCTGTCTCTTAACCCTAACGCTAGCCCTTACCCTAACGCCTAAATCTAACCCTAAATCGAACCTACCGCCTAATCCTAACCTTAAGCCCTAATGCTAACCCTAACCCTGAACCCTAAACCTACCCGTAACCCTTAACACTAACCCTATCCGTGAACCTTAAACCTGACCCTAACCATTACCCGCACCCAAGCATTTAACCCTGACCCTACCCTAATCCTTAATGATAACCCTAACACTATACCCTAAACCTAAGACCAACACTTAACCCTAATCCTATCCCTTAACCCTAACCCTAACCCTAACCCTAATGCTAACCCCTAAACGTAACCCTCACTGTGACCAGTAAACCTAACCCTAACCTCTAACACAAACCATAGCACATAACTCTAACCCTAAAACTAACCCTAACCCTAACCCTAACCCTAAACCCTAACACTTAACCTTAACCCTAAGCGTTAACTCTCACGCTAACCTTTAATCCCAACCCTAATCCTAATCTTCAACCCTGAACCTAAAACTTAACCCTAACCCTGTACCTAACCCTAACCCCTCATCTTAACCCTAACCGTAAACCTCAACCCTAAACCAAAGTGTAACCGTTAAACCTAAGAGTAACCTTTAACCCTAACCCTAAGCCCTAACCCTAAGCCCTCACCCTAACACTAAACTTCATCCTTAACCCTAACCAGAATCCTAATCCTAAATCTAATTCTCAGACTTCTTGCTTTCTTAGAGCTTAGAAAGCCTGCAATCCTCCCATGCCATGCGTGAAAGGAGGCTCTACCATTGTGTCCTGCAGAAACCCACGGGCCCATACCCAGAGTATGATAGAGTGGGTTCCCGGGTACAATCCCAGCCCCCTAAACTCCCCCCGCCCGCCTAATGCAGACAGGGCCCGTGCGCTAAGCATAAACAATACCTTTAACAGATAACCCTAACCCTGAACATAACACCCAACCCTGTTCCTATTTCTCCCCTTAACACGTAAACCTCACCGTGCGCCTAACTTTAACCTCTTATCCTAACGTTAATGCATAACCCATTTCCTGAGAACAACCCCTATCCCATATTTCTAACCCTATCTCCTAGTCATCACTGTGACACCTAATCCCTAACCCTAATTCTAAACCGCTAACCCTAACCGTAACCCTACCTACAACCCTAACACTGACAGTAACCCTTACTTCTAACCCCAAGGCTATGCCTAACAAACACCCTAACCCTTGACCCTAACCCTTCACCCTAACCCCTAAGCCTTACCCTAACCCTTAACCCTAATCCTAATCCTAACCATTAAACCTAACCCTAGCTCTTAAAGCTAACCCTAAACCTTACCCTCACGACTAGACCTAACCCTGACACTAACCTAACACCTAACCCTAACCAGAACCCCTAAAGCTAACCCTGAACACTATCCCTAACCCTAGCAGTAAACTTTAACCCTAAACCTAAGCCCAACCCGTATCCCTAATCCTATCCTTTTACCCTAAAACTAACCCCTAAACCTAACCCCTATACCTCCCCCTAACTCTAACCCCAATCCTAATTCTAACCATACCCCTTCATAAAACACTAACTCCTAACCGCTAACCCTAACACTAACCAAAATCCCTAATCACTAATCCCTAACCCTGACACTTAACGTTTACCCTAACCGTTAACCCTCACCCTACATCTTAACATTGACCCTAACCTTAAGCTTTAACTCTAAGCCTAACCCTTAACCCTACAGTAAGGAAGACCCTTAATGCTAATGGGATCCCTTATCCCTAACCCTAACACTACAGCTAAAAATAACCCTGACCTTTGATCCTTACACCTAACCCCTAACACTTACTTTAACCCCAAACCCTAACCCTAATCCTAAGCATTAAATCTAACCCTGTCTCTTAACCCTAACGCTAGCCCTTACCCTAACGCCTAGATCTAACCCTAAATCTAACCTACCGCCTAATCCTAACCTTAAGCCCTAATGCTAACTCTAACCCAAAACCCTAAACCTACCCGTAACCCTTAACACTATCCCTATCCGTGAACCTTAACCCTGACTTTAACCATTACCCGCACCAAAGCATTTAACCCTGACCCTAACAATAATCCTTAATGATAACCCTAACACTAAACCCTAACCCTAAGCCCAACACTTAACCCTAATCCTATCCCTTAACCCTAACCCTAACCCTAATGCCAACCCCTAAACGTAACCCTAACCGTCACCATTAAACCTAACCCTAACCCTAACACAAACCATAGCACTAAACTAACTAAAACTAACCCTATCCCTAAACCTAACCCTAAAACCTAACTCTTAACCTAACCCTAAGCATTAACTCTCACGCTAACCTTTAATCCTAACCCTAATCCTAATCTTCAACACTAAACCTAACACTTAACCCTAACCCTGTACCAAACCCTAACCCCTCATCTTAACCCTAACCGTAAAACTCAACCCTAAACCAAAGTGTAACCGTTAAACCTAAGAGTAACCTTTACCTTAACCCTAATCCCTAACCCTAAGCTCTCACCCTAACACTAAACTTCATCCTTAACCCTAACCATAATCCTAACCCTAAATCTAATTCTCAGAATTCTTGCTTTCTTAGAGTTTAGAAAGCCTGCAATCCTCCCATGCCATGCGTCAAAGGAGGCTCTACCACTGTGTCCTGCATGAAACCCACGGGCCCATACCCAGAGTATGATAGAGTGGGTTCCCGGGTACAATCCCAGCCCCCTAAACTCCCCCCGCCCGCCTAATGCAGACAGGGCCCGTGCGCTAAGCATAAACAATACCTTTAACAGATAACCCTAACCCTGAACATAACACCCAACCCTGTTCCTATTTCTCCCCTTAACACGTAAACCTCACCGTGCGCCTAACTTTAACCTCTTATCCTAACGTTAATGCATAACCCATTTCCTGAGAACAACCCCTATCCCATAATTCTAACCCTATCTCCTAGTCATCACTGTGACACCTAATCCCTAACCCTAATTCTAAACCGCTAACCCTAACCGTAACCCTACCTACAACCCTAACACTGACAGTAACCCTTACTTCTAACCCCAACGCTATGCCTAACAAAAACCCTAACCCTTGACCCTATCCCTTCACCCTAACCCCTAAGCCTTACCCTAACCCTTAACCCTAAACCTAATCCTAACCATTAAACCTACCCTAGCTCTTAAAGCTAACCCTAAACCTTACCCTCACGACTAGACCTAACCCTGACACTAACCTAACACCTAACCCTAACCAGAACCCCTAAAGCTAACCCTGAACCCTATCCCTAACCCTAGTAGTAAACTTTAACCCTAAACCTAAGCCCAACCCGTAACCCTAATCCTATCCTTTTACCCTAAACCTATCCCCTATACCTCCCCCTAACTCTAACCGCAATCCTAATTCTAACCATACCCCTTCATAAAACACTAACTCCTAACCGCTAACCCTAACACTAACCAAAAACCCTAATCACTAATCCCTAACCCTAACGCTTAACCTTTACCCTAACCGTTAACCCTACCCCAAATCTTAACACTGACCCTCACCTTAACCTTTAACTATAAGCCTAACCCTTAACCCTACAGTAAGGAAGACCCTTAATGCTAATGGGATCCCTTATCCCTAACCCTAACACTACAGCTAAAAATAACCCTAACCTTGGATCCTTAAACCTAACCCCTAACACTTACTTTAACCCCAAACCCTAACCCTAATCCTAAGCATTAAACCTAACCCTATATCTTAACCCTAACGCTAGCCCTTAACCTAACGCCTAGATCTAACCCTAAATCTAACCTACCGCCTAATCCTAACCTTAAGCCCTAATGCTAACTCTAACCCTGAACCCTAAACCTACCCGTAACCCTTAACACTAACCCTATCCGTTAACTTTAAACCTGACCCTAAACATTACCCGCACCCAAGCATTTAACCCTGACCCTACCCCTAATCCTTAATGATAACCCTAACACTAAACCCTAACCCTAAGCCCAACACTTATCCCTAATCCTATCCCTTAACCCTAACCCTAATGCTAACCCCTAAACGTAACCCTAACCGTGACCAGTAAACCTAACCCTAACCTCTAACACAAACCATAGCACTAAACTAACTGAAACTAACCCTATCCCTAACCCTAACCCTAAACCCTAACTCTTAACCTTAACCCTAAGCGTTAACTCTCACGCTAACCTTTAATCCTAACCCTAATCCTATCTTCAACACTAAACCTAATACTTAACTCTAATGCTGTACCAAACCCTAACCCCTCATCTTAACCCTAACCATAAACCTCAACCCTAAACCACAGTGGAACCGTTAAACCTAAGAGTAACCTTTAACCCTAACCCTAATCCCTAACCCTAAGCCCTCACCCTAACACTAAACTTCATCCTTAACCCTAACCATAATCCTAACCCTAAATCTAATTCTCAGACTTCTTGCTTTCTTAGAGTTTAGAAAGCCTGCAATCCTCCCATGCCATGCGTGAAAGGAGGCTCTACCACTGTGTCCTGCATGAAACCCACGGGCCCATACCCAGAGTATGATAGAGTGGGTTCCCGGGTACAATCCCAGCCCTCTAAACTCCCGCCGCCCGCCTAATGCAGACAGGGCCCGTGCGCTAAGCATAAACAATACCTTTAACAGATAACCCTAACCCTGAACATAACACCCAACCCTGTTCCTATTTCTCCCCTTAACACGTAAACCTCACCGTGCGCCTAACTTTAACCTCTTATCCTAACGTTAATGCATAACCCATTTCTTGAGAACAACCCCTATCCCATAATTCTAACCCTATCTCCTAGTCATCACTGTGACACCTAATCCCTAACCCTAATTCTAAACCGCTAACCCTAACCGTAACCCTACCTACAACCCTAACACTGACAGTAACCCTTACTTCTAACCCCAACGCTATGCCTAAAAAAAACCCTAACCCTTGACCCTAACCCTTCACCCTAACCCCTAAGCCTTACCCTAACCCTTAACCCTAATCCTAATCCTAACCATTAAACCTAACCCTAGCTCTTAAAGCTAACCCTAAACCTTACCCTCACGACTAGACCTAACCCTGACACTAACCTAACACCTAACCATAACCAGAACCCCTAAAGCTAACCCTGAACCCTATCCCTAACCCTAGCAGTAAACTTTAACCCTAAACCTAAGCCCAACCCGTAACCCTAATCCTATCCTTTTACCCTAAAACTAACCCCTAAACCTAACCCCTATACCTCACCTTAACTCTAACCCCAATCCTAATTCTAACCATACCCCTTCATAAAACACTAACCGCTAACCTAACACTAACCAAAAACCCTAATCACTAATCCCTAACCCTAACACTTAACCTTTACCCTAACCGTTAACCCTCACCCTAAATCTTAACACTGACCCTAACCTTAACCTTTAACTCTAAGCCTAACCCTTAACCCTACAGTAAGGAAGACCCTTAATGCTAATGGGATCCCTTATCCCTAACCCTAACACTACAGCTAAAAATAACCCTAACCTTTGATCCTTAAACCTAACCCCTAACACTTACTTTAACCCCAAACCCTAACCCTAATCCTAAGCATTAAACCTAACTCTATCTCTTAACCCTAACGCTAGCCCTTACCCTAACGCCTAGATCTAACCCTAAGTCTAACCTACCGCCTAATCCTAACCTTAAGCCCTAATAGTAACTCTAACCCTGAACCCTAAACCTACCCATAACCCTTAACACTAACCCTATCCGTGAACCTTAACCCTGACCCTAACCATTACCCGCACCCAAGCATTTAACCCTGACCCTAACCCTAATCCTTAATGCTAACCCTAACACTAAACCCTAACCCTAAGCCCAACACTTATCCCTAATCCTATCCCTTAACCCTAACCTTAACCCTAATGCTACCCCCTAAACGTAACCCTAACCGTGACCAGTAAACCTAACCCTAACCTCTAACACAAAGCGTAGCACATAACTCTAACCCTAAAACTAACCCTAACCCTAACCCTAACCCTAAACCCTAACTCTTAACCTTAACACTAAGCGTTAACTCTGACGCTAACCTTTAATCCTAACCCTAATCCTAATCTTCAACCCTAAACCTAACACTTAACCCTAACCCTGTACCAAACCCTAACCCCTCATCTTAACCTTAACGGTAAACCTCAACCCTATACCAAAGTGTAACCATTAAACCTAAGAGTAACCTTTAACCCTAACCCTAATCCGTAACCCTAGGCTCTCACCCTAACACTAAACTTCATCCTTAACCCTAACCATAATCCTAACCCTAAATCTAATTCTCAGACTTCTTGCTTTCTTAGAGTTTAGAAAGCCTGCAATCCTCCCATGCCATGCGTGAAAGGAGGCTCTACCTCTGCGTCCTGCATGAAACCCACGGGCTCATACCCAGAGTATGATAGAGTGGGTTCCCGGGTTCAATCCCAGCCCCCTAAACTCCCCCCGCCCTCCCAATGCAGACAGGGCCCGTGCGCTAAGCATAAACAATACCTTTAACAGATAACCCTAACCCTGAACATAACACCCAACCCTGTTCCTATTTCTCCCCTTAACACGTAAACCTCACCGTGCGCCTAACTTTAACCTCTTATCCTAACGTTAATGCATAACCCATTTCTTGAGAACAACCCCTATCCCATAATTCTAACCCTATCTCCTAGTCATCACTGTGACACCTAATCCCTAACCCTAATTCTAAACCGCTAACCCTAACCGTAACCCTACCTACAACCCTAACACTGACAGTAACCCTTACTTCTAACCCCAACGCTATGCCTAACAAAAACCCTAACCCTTCACCCTAACCCCTAAGCCTTACCCTAACCCTTAACCCTAATCCTAATCCTAACCATTAAACCTAACCCTAGCTCTTAAAGATAACCCTGAACCTTGCCCTCACGACTAGACCTAACCCTGACACTAACCTAACACCTAACCCTAAGCAGAACCCCTAAAGCTAAGCCTGAACCCTATCCCTAACCCTAGCAGTAAACTTTAACCCTAAACCTAAGCCCAACCCGTAACCCTAATCCTATCCTTTTACCCTAAAACTAACCCCTAAACCTAACCCCTATACCTCACCCTAACTCTAACCCCAATCCTAATTCTAACCATACCCCTTCAGAAAACAGTAACTCCTAACCGCTAAACCTAACACTAACCAAAAACCCTAATCACTAATCCCTAACCCTAACGCTTAACCTTTACCCTAACCGTTAACCCTCACCCTAAATCTTAACACTGACCCTAACCTTAACCTTTAACTCTAAGCCTAACCCTTAACCCTACAGTAAGGAAGACCCTTAATGCTAATGGGATCCCTTATCCCTAACCCTAACACTACAGCTAAAAATAACCCTAACCTTGGATCCTTAAACCTAACCCCTAACACTTACTTTAACCCCAAACCCTAACCCTAATCCTAAGCATTAATCCTAACCCTATCTCTTAACCCTAACGCTAGCCCTTACCCGAACGCCTAGATCTAACCCTAAATCGAACCTACCGCCTAATCCTAACCTTAAGCCCTAATGCTAACTCTAACCCTGAACCCTAAACCTACCCGTAACCCTTAACACTAACCCTATCCGTGAACCTTAACCCTGACCCTAACCATTACCCGCACCCAGGCATTTAACCCTGACCCTACCCCTAGTCCTTAATGATAACCCTAACACTAAACCCTAACCCTAAGGCCAACACTTAACCGTAATCCTATCCCTTAACCCTAACCCTAACTCTAACCCTAATGCTAACCCCTAAACGTAACCCTAACCGTGAACAGTAAACCTAGCCCTAACCTCTAACACAAACCATAGCACATAACTCTAACCCTAAAACTAACCCTAACCCTAAACCTAACCCTAAACCCTAACACTTAACCTTAACCCTAAGCGTTAACTCTCACGCTATCCTATAATCCTAACCCTAATCCTAATCTTCAACCCTAAACCTAACACTTAACCCTAACCCTGTACCAAACCCTAACCCCTCATCTTAACCCTTACCGTAAACCTCAACCCTAAACCAAAGTGTAACCGTTAAACCTAAGAGTAACCTTTAACCCTAACCCTAATCCCTAACCCTAAGCCCTCACCCTAACACTAAACTTCATCCTTAACCCTAACCATAATCCTAACCCTAAATCTAATTCTCAGACTTCTTGCTTTCTTAGAGTTTAGAAAGCCTGCAATCCTCCCATGCCATGCGTGAAAGGAGGCTCTACCACTGTGTCCTGTATGAAACCCACGGACCCATAACCAGAGTATGATAGAGTGGGTTCCCGGGTACAATCCCAGCCCCCAAAACTCCCCCCCGCCCGCCTAATGCAGACAGGGCCCGTGCGCTAAGCATAAACAATACCTTTAACAGATAACACTAACCCTGAACATAACACCCAACCCTGTTCCTATTTCTCCCCTTAACACGTAAACTTCACCGTGCGCCTAACTTTAACCTCTTATCCTAACGTTAATGCATAACCCATTTCCTGAGAACAACCCCTATCCCATAATTCTAACCCTATCTCCTAGTCATCACTGTGACACCTAATCCCTAACCCTAATTCCAAACCGCTAACCCTAACCGTAACCCTACCTACAACCCTAACACTGACAGTAACCCTTACTTCTAACCCCAACGCTATGCCTAACAAAAACCCTAACCCTTGACCCTAACCCTTCACCCTAACCCCTAAGACTTACCCTAACCCTTAACCCTAATCCTAATCCTAACCATTAAACCTAACCCTAGCTCTTAAAGCTAACCCTAAACCTTACCCTCACGACTAGACCTAACCCTGACACTAACTTAATACTTAACCCTCACCAGAACCCCTAAAGCTAACCCTGAACCCTATCCCTAACCCTAGCAGTAAACTTTAACCCTAAACCTAAGCCCAACCCGTAACCCTAATCCTATCGTTTTACCCTAAAACTAACCCCTAAACCTAACCCCTATACCTCACCCTAACTCTAACCCCAATCCTAATTCTAACCATACCCCTTCATAAAACACTAACCGCTAACCTAACACTAACCAAAAACACTAATCACTAATCCCTAACCCTAACACTTAACCTTTACCCTAACCGTTAACCCTCACCCTAAATCTTAACACTGACCCTAACCTTAACCTTTAACTCTAAGCCTAACCCTTAAGCCTACAGTAAGGAAGACCCTTAATGCTAACGGGATCCCTTATCCCTAACCCTAACACTACAGCTAAAAATAACCGTAACCTTGGATCCTTAAACCTAACCCCTAACACTTACTTTAACCCCAAACCCTAACCCTAATCCTAAGCATTAAACCTAACCCTATCTCTTAACCCTAACGCTAGCCCTTACCCTAACGCCTAGATCCAACCCTAAATCGAACCTACCGCCTAATCCTAACCTTAAGCCCTAATGCTAACTCTAACCCTGGACCCTAAACCTACCCGTAACCCTTAACACTAACCCTATCCGTGAACCTTAACCCTGACCCTAACCATTACCCGCACCCAAGCATTTAACCCTGACCCTACCCCTAATCCTTAATGATAACACTAACACTAAACCCTAACCCTAAGACCAACACTTAACCCTAATCCTATCCCTTAACCCTAACCCTAACGCAAACCCCTAAACGTAACCCTAACCGTGACCAGTAAACCTAACCATAACCTCTAACACAAACCATAGCACATAACTCTAACCCTAAAACTAAACCTAACCCCAACACTAATCCTAAACCCTAACTCTTAACCTTAACCCTAAGCGTTAACTCTCACGCTAACCTTTAATCCTAACCCTAATCCTAATCTTCAACCCTAAACCTAACACTTAACCCTAACCCTGTACCATACCATAACCCCTCATCTTAACCCTAACCGTAAACCTCAACCCTAAACCAAAGTGTAGCCGTTAAACCTAAGAGTAGCCTTTAACACTAACCCTAATCCCTAACCCTAAGCCCTCACCCTAACACTAAATTTCAACCTTAACCCTAACCATAATCCTACCCTAAATCTCATTCTCAGACTTCTTGCTTTCTTAGCGTTTAGAAAGCCTGCCATCCTCCCATGCCATGCGTGAAAGGAGGCTCTACCACTGTGTCCTGCATGAAACCCACGGGCCCATACCCAGAGTATGATAGAGTGGGTTCCCGGGTACAATCCCAGCCCCCTAAACTCCCCCCGCCCGCCTAATGCAGACAGGGCCCGTGCGCTAAGCATAAACAATACCTTTAACAGATAACCCTAACCCTGAACATAACACCCAACCCTGTTTCTCCTTCTCCCCTTAACATGTAAACCTCACCGTGCGCCTAACTTTAACCTCTTATCCTAACGTTAATGCATAACCCATTTCTTGAGAAAAACACCTATCCCATAGTAATAACCCTATCTCCTAGTCATCACTGTGACACCTAATCCCTAACCCTAATTCTAAACCGCTAACCCTAACCGTAACCCTACCTACAACCCTAACACTGACAGTAAACCTTACTTCTAACCCCAACGCTATGCCTAACAAAAACCCTAACCCTTTTCCCTAACCCTTCACCCTAACCCCTAAGCCTTACCCTAACCCTTAACCCTAATCCTAATCCTAACCATTAAACCTAACCCTAGCTCTTAAAGCTAACCCTAAACCTTACCCTCACGACTAGACCTAACCCTGACACTAACCTAACACCTAACCCTAACCAGAACCCCTAAAGCTAACCCTGAACCCTATCACTAAACCTAGCAGTGAACTTTAACCCTAAACCTAAGCCCAACCCGTAACCCTAATCCTATCCTTTTACCCTAAAACTAACCCCTAAACCTAACCCCTATACCTCACCCTAACTCTAACCCCAATCCTAATTCTAACCATCCCCCTTCAGAAAACACTAACTCCTAACCGCTAACCCTAACACTAACCAAAAACCCTAATCACTAATCCCTAACCCTAATGCTTAACCTTTACCCTAACCGTTAACCCTCTCCCTAAATCTTAACCCTGACCCTAACCTTAACCTTTAACTCTAAGCCTAACCCTTAACCCTACAGTAAGGAAGACCCTTAATGCTAATGGGATCCCTTATCCCTAACCCTAACACTACAGCTAAAAATAACCCTAACCTTGGATCCTTAAACCTAACCCCTAACACTTACTTTAACCCCAAACCCTAACCCTAATCCTAAGCATTAAACCTAACCCTATCTCTTAACCCTAACGCTAGCCCTTACCCGAACGCCTAGATCTAACCCTAAGTCTAACCTACCGCCTAATCCTAACCTTAAGCCCTAATGGTAACTCTAACCCTGAACCCTAAACCTACCCGTAACCCTTAACACTAACCCTATCCGTGAACCTTAACCCTGACCCTAACCATTACCCGCACCCAAGCATTTAACCCTGACCCTAACCCTAATCCTTAATGCTAACCCTAACACTAAACCCTAACCCTAAGCCCAACACTTATCCCTAATCCTATCCCTTAACCCTAACCCTAACCCTAATGCTACCCCCTAAACGTAACCCTAACCGTGACCAGTAAACCTAACCCTAACCTCTAACACAAAGCGTAGCACATAACTCTAACCCTAAAACTAACCCTAACCCCAAACCTAACCCTAAACCCTAACTCTTAACCTTAACCCTAAGCGTTAACTCTGACGCTAACCTTTAATCCTAACCCTAATCCTAATCTTCAACCCTAAACCTAACACTTAACCCTAACCCTGTACCAAACCCTAACCGCTCATCTTAACCCTAACCGTAAACCTCAACCCTAAACCAAAGTGTAACCGTTAAACCTAAGAGTAACCTTTAACCCTAACCCTAATCCGTAACCCTAAGCCCTCACCCTAACGCTAAACTTCATCCTTAACCCTAACCATAATCCTAACCCTAAATCTAATTCTCAGACTTCTTGCTTTCTTAGAGTTTAGAAAGCCTGCAATCCTCCCATGCCATGCGTGAAAGGAGGCTCTACCTCTGCGTCCTGCATGAAACCCACGGGCTCATACCCAGAGTATGATAGAGTGGGTTCCCGGGTACAATCCCAGCCCCCTAAACTCCCCCCGCCCGCCTAATGCAGACAGGGCCCGTGCGCTAAGCATAAACAATACCTTTAACAGATAACCCTAACCCTGAACATAACACCCAACCCTGTTCCTATTTCTCCCCTTAACACGTAAACCTCACCGTGCGCCTAACTTTAACCTCTTATCCTAACGTTAATGCATAACCCATTTCCTGAGAACAACCCCTATCCCATAATTCTAACCCTATCTCCTAGTCATCACTGTGACACCTAATCCCTAACCCTAATTCTAAACTGCTAACCCTAACCGTAACCCTACCTACAACCCTGACACTGACAGTAACCCTTACTTCTAACCCCAACGCTATGCCTAACAAAAACCCTAACCCTTGACCCTAACCCCTAAGCCTTACCCTAATCCTAATCCTAACCATTAAACCTAACCCTAGCTCTTAAAGCTAACCCTAAACCTTACCCTCACGACTAGACCTAACGCTGACACTAACCTAACACCTAACCCTAACCAGAACCCCTAAAGCTAACCCTGAACCCTATCCCTAACCCTAGCAGTAAACTTTAACCCTAAACCTAAGCCCAACCCGTAACCCTAATCCTATCCTTTTACCCTAAAACTAACCCCTAAACCTAACCCCTATACCTCACCCTAACTCTAACCCCAATCCTAATTCTAACCATACCCCTTCATAAAACACTAACTCCTAACCGCTAACCCTAACACTAACCAAAAATCCTAATCACTAATCCCTAAACCTAACGCTTAACCTTTACCCTAACCGTTAACCCTCACCCTAAATCTTAACACTGACCCTAACCTGAACCTTTAACTCTAAGCCTAACCCTTAACCCTACAGTAAGGAAGACCCTTAATGCTAATGGGATCCCTTATCCCTAACCCTAACACTACAGCTAAAAATAACCCTAACCTTTGATCCTTAAACCTAACCCCTAACACTTACTTTAACCCCAAACCCTAACCCTAATCCTAAGCATTAAACATAACCCTATCTCTTAACCCTAAAGCTAGCCCTTACCCTAACGCCTAGAACTAAC
>NW_027182862.1:355000-357500 GCF_041146395.1 Eulemur rufifrons | reverse complement strand
CCTAATCCTAATCCTAACCATTAAACCTAACCCTAGCTCTTAAAGGTAACCCTGAACCTTGCCCTCACGACTAGACCTAACCCTGACACTAACCTAACAACTAACCCTAAGCAGAACCCCGAAAGCTAAGCCTGAACCCTATCCCTAACCCTAGCAGTAAACTTTAACCCTAAACCTAAGCCCAACCCGTAACCCTAATCCTATCCTTTTACCTTAAAACTAACCCCTAAACCTAACCCCTATACCTCACCCTAACTCTAACCCCAATCCTAATTCTAACCATACCCCTTCAGAAAACACTAACTCCTAACCGCTAACCCTAACACTAACCAAAAACCCTAATCACTAATCCCTAACCCTAACGCTTAACCTTTACCCTAACCGTTAACCCTCACCCTAAATCTTAACACTGACCCTAACCTTCACCTTTAACTCTAAGCCTAACCCTTAACCCTACAGTAAGGAAGACCCTTAATGCTAATGGGATCCCTTTTCCGTAACCCTGACACTACAGCTAAAAATAACAGTAACCTTTGATCCTTAAACCTAACCCCTAACACTTACTTTAACCCCAAACCCTAACCCTAATCCTAAGCATTAAACCTAACCCTATCTCTTAACCCTAACGCTAGCCCTTACCCGAACGCCTAGATCTAACCCTAAATCGAACCTACCGCCTAATCCTAGCCTTAAGCCCTAATGCTAACTCTAACCCTGAACCCTAAACCTACCCGTAACCCTTAACACTAACCCTATCCGTGAACCTTAACCCTGACCCTAACCATTACCCGCACCCAGGCATTTAATCCTGACCCTACCCCTAGAACTTAATGATAACCCTAACACTAAACCCTAACCCTAAGGCCAACACTTAACCGTAATCCTATCCATTAACCCTAACCCTAACCCTAACCCTAATGCTAACCCCTAAACGTAACCCTAACCGTCACCAGTAAACCTAACCCTAACCTCTAACACAAACCATAGCACATAACTCTAACCCTAAAACTAACCCTAACCCTAAACCTAACCCTAAACCCTAACTCTTAACCTTAACCCTAAGCGTTAACTCTCACGCTATCCTATAATCCTAACCCTAATCCTAATCTTCAACCCTAAACCTTACATTTAACCCTAACTGTGTACCAAACCCTAACCCCTCATCTTAACCCTAACCGTAAACCTCAACCCTAAACCAAAGTGTAACCGTTAAACCTAAGACTAACCTTTAACACTAACCCTAATCCCTAACCCTAAGCCCTCACCCTAACACTAAACTTCATCCTTAACCCTAACCAGAATCCTAACCCTAAATCTAATTCTCAGACTTCTTGCTTTCTTAGAGTTTAGAAAGCCTGCAATCCTCCCATGCCATGCGTTAAAGGAGGCTCTACCACTGTGTCCTGTATGAAACCCACGGGCCCATACCCAGAGTATGATAGAGTGGGTTCCCGGGTACAATCCCAGCCCCCAAAACTCCCCCCCACCCGCCTAATGCAGACAGGGCCCGTGCGCTAAGCATAAACAATACCTTTAACAGATAACCCTAACCCTGAACATAACACCCAACCCTGTTCCTATTTCTCCCCTTAACACGTAAACTTCACCGTGCGCCTAACTTTAACCTCTTATCCTAACGTGAATGCATAACCCATTTCCTGAGAACAACCCCTATCCCATAATTCTAACCCTATCTCCTAGTCATCACTGTGACACCTAATCCCTAACCCTAATTCCAAACCGCTAACCCTAACCGTAACCCTACCTACAACCCTAACACTGACAGTAACCCTTACTTCTAACCCCAACGCTATGCCTAACAAAAACCCTAACCCTTGACCCTAACCCTTCACCCTAACCCCTAAGACTTACCCTAACCCTTAACCCTAATCCTAATCCTAACCATTAAACCTAACCCTAGCTCTTAAAGCTAACCCTAAACCTTACCCTCACGACTAGACCTAACGCTGACACTAACATAACACTTAATCCTCACCAGAACCCCTAAAGCTAACCCTGAACCCTATCCCTAACCCTAGCAGTAAACTTTAACCCTAAACCTAAGCCCAACCCGTAACCCTAATCCTATCCTTTTACCCTAAAACTAACCCCTAAACCTAACCCCTATACCTCACCCTAACTCTAACCCCAATCCTAATTCTAACCATACCCCTTCATAAAACACTAACCACTAACCTAACACTAACCAAAAACCCTAATCACTAATCCCTAACCCTAACACTTAACCTTTACCCTAACCGTTAACCCTCACCCTAAATCTTAACACTGACCCTAACCTTAACCTTTAACTCTAAGCCTAACCCTTAACCCTACAGTAAGGAGGACCCTCAATGCTAATGGGATCCCTTATCCCTAACCCTAACACTACAGCTAAAAATAACCCTAACCTTTGATCCTTAAACCGAACCCCTAACACTTACTTTAACCCCAAACCCTAACCCTAATCCTAAGCATTAAACCTAACCCTATCTCTGAACCC
>NW_027182862.1:335000-340000 GCF_041146395.1 Eulemur rufifrons | reverse complement strand
ACCCTAACACTGACAGTAACCCTTACTTCTAACCCCAACGCTATGCCTAACAAAAACCCTAACCCTTGACCCTATCCCTTCACCCTAACCCCTAAGCCTTACCCTAACCCTTAACCCTAATCCTAATCCTAACCATTAAACCTAACCCTAGCTCTTAAAGCTAACCCTAAACCTTACCCTCACGACTAGACCTAACCCTGACACTAACCTAACACCTAACCCTAACCAGAACCCCTAAAGCTAACCCTGAACCCTATCCCTAACCCTAGCAGTGAACTTTAACCCTAAACCTAAGCCCAACCCGTAACCCTAATCCTATCCTTTTACCCTAAAACTAACCCCTAAACCTAACCCCTATACCTCACCCTAACTCTAACCCCAATCCTAATTCTAACCATACCCCTTCATAAAACACTAACTCCTAATCGCTAACACTAACACTAACCAAAATCCCTAATCACTAATTTCTAACCCTAACGCTTAACCTTTACCCTAATCGTTAACCCTCACCCTAAATCTTAACACTGACCCTAACCTTAACCTTTAACTCTAAGCCTAACCCTTAACCCTACAGTAAGGAAGACCCTTAATGCTAATGGGATCCCTTATCCCTAACCCTAACACTACAGCTAAAAATAACCCTAACCTTGGATCCTGAAACCTAACCCCTAAAACTTACTTTAACACCAAACCCTAACCCTAATCCTAAGCATTAAACCTAACCCTATCTCTTAACCCTAACGCTAGCCCTTACCCTAACGCCTAGATCTAACCCTAAATCTAACCTACCGCCTAATCCTAACCTTAAGCTCTAATGCTAACTCTAACCCTGAACCCTAAACCTACCCGTAACCCTTAACACTAACCCTATCCATGAACCTTAACCCTGACCCTAACCATTACCCGCAACCAAGCATTTAACCCTGACCCTACCACTAATCCTTAATGATAACCCTAACACTAAACCCTAACCCTAAGCCCAACACTTATCCCTAATCCTATCCCTTAACCCTAACCATAAGCCTAACCCTAATGCTACCCCCTAAACCTAACCCTAGCCGTGACCAGTAAACCTAACCCTAACCTCTAACACAAACCATAGCACATAACTCTAAATCTAAAACTAACCCTAACCCTAACCGTAAACCCTAACTCTTAACCTGAACACTAAGCGTTAACTCTCACGCTAACCTTTAATCCTAACCCTAATCCTAATCTTCAACCCTAAACCTAACACTTAACCCTAACCCTGTACCAAACCCTAACCCCTCATCTTAACCCTATCCATAAACCTCAACCCTAAACCAAAGTGTAACCGTTAAACCTAAAAGTAACCTTTAACCCTAACCCTAAGCCCTAACCCTAAGCCCTCACCCTAACACTAAACTTCATCCTTAACCCTAACCAGAATCCTAACCCTAAATCTAATTCTCAGACTTCTTGCTTTCTTAGAGTTTAGAAAGCCTGCAATCCCCCCATGCCATGCGTCAAAGGAGGCTCTACCACTGTGTCCTGCATGAAACCCACGGGCCCATACCCAGAGTATGATAGAGTGGGTTCCCGGGTACAATCCCAGCCCCCTAAACTCCCCCCGCCCGCCTAATGCAGACAGGGCCCGTGCGCTAAGCATAAACAATACCTTTAACAGATAACCCTAACCCTGAACATAACACCCAACCCTGTTCCTCTTTCTCCCCTTAACACGTAAACCTCACCGTGCGCCTAACTTTAACCTCTTATCCTAACGTTAATGCATAACCCATTTCCTGAGAACAACCCCTATCCCAAAATTCTAACACTATCTCCTAGTCATCACTGTGACACCTAATCCCTAACCCTAATTCTAAACCACTAACCCTAACCGTAACCCTACCTACAACCCTAACACTGACAGTAACCCTTACTTCTAACCCCAACGCTATGCATAACAAAAACCCTAACCCTTGACCCTAACCCTTCACCCTCACCCCTAAGCCTTACCCTAACCCTTAACCCTAATCCTAATCCTAACCATTAAACCTAACCCTAGCTCTTAAAGCTAACCCTAAACCTTACCCTCACGACTAGACCTAACCCTGACACTAACCTAACACCTAACCCTAACCAGAACCCCTAAAGCTAACCCTGAACCCTATCCCTAACCCTAGCAGTGAACTTTAACCCTAAACCTAAGCCCAATCCGTAACCCTAATCCTATCCTTTTACCCGAAAACTAACCCCTAAACCTAACCCCTATACCTCACCCTAACTCTAACCCCAATCCTAATTCTAACCATACCCCTTCATAAAACACTAACTCCTAACCGCTAACCCTAACACTAACCAAAAACCCTAATCACTAATCCCTAACCCTAACGCTTAACCTTTACCCTAACCATTAACCCTCACCCTAAATCTTAAAACTGACCCTAACCTTAACCTTTAACTCTAAGCCTAACCCTTAACCCTACAGTAAGGAAGACCCTTAATGCTAATGGGATCCCTTATCCCTAACCCTAACACTACAGCTAAAAATAACCCTAACCTTTGATCCTTAACCTAACCCCTAACACTTATTTTAACCCCAAACCCTAACCATAATCCTAAGCATTAAACCTAACCCTATCTCTTAACCCTAATGCTAGCCCTTACCGTAATGCCTAGATCTAACCCTAAATTGAACCTACCGCCTAATCCTAACCTTAAGCCCTAATACTAACTCTAACCCTGAACCCTAAACCTACCCGTAACCCTTAACACTAACCCTATCCGTGAACCTTAACCCTGACCCTAACCATTACCCGCACCCAAGCATTTAACCCTGACCCTACCCCTAATCCTTAATGATAACCCTAACACTAAACCCTCACCCTACGCCCAACACTTAACCCTAATCCTATCCCTTAACCCTAACCCTAATGCTAACCCCTAAACGTAACCCTCACCGTGACCAGTAAACCTAACCCTAACCTCTAACACTAACCGTAGCACATAACTCTAACCCTAAAACGAACCCTAACCCTAAGCCTAACCCTAAACCCTAACTCTTAACCTTAACCCTAAGCGTTAACTCTCACGCTAACCTTTAATCCTAACCCTAATCCTAATCTTCAACCCTAAACCTAACACTTAACCCTAACCCTGTACCAAACCCTAACCCCTCATCTTAACCCTAACCGTAAACCTCAACCCTAAACCAAAGTGTAACCGTTAAACCTAAGACTAACCTTTAACCCTAACCCTAAGCCCTAACCCTAAGCCCTCACCCTAACACTAAACTTCATCCTTAACCCTAACCATAATCCGAACCCTAAGTCTAATTCTCAGACTTCTTACTTTCTTAGAGTTTAGAAAGCCTGCAATCCTCCCATGCCATGCGTGAAAGGAGGCTCTACCACTGTGTCCTGCATGAAAACCACGGGCCCATACCCAGAGTATGATAGAGTGGGTTCCTGGGTACAATCCCAGCCCCCGAACCTCCCCCCGCCCGCCTAATGCAGACAGGGCCCGTGCGCTAAGCATAAACAAAACCTTTAACAGAGAACCCTAACCCTGAACATAACACCCAACCCTGTTCCTATTTCTCCCCTTAACACGTAAACCTCACCGTGCGCCTAACTTTAACCTCTTATCCTAACGTTAATGCATAACCCATTTCCTGAGAACAACCCCTATCCCATAATTCTAACCCTATCTCCTAGTCATCACTGTGACACCTAATCCCTAACCCTAATTCTAAACCGCTAACCCTAACCGTAACCCTACCTACAACCCTAACACTGACAGTAACCCTTACTTCTAACCCCAACGCTATGCCTAACAAAAACCCTAACCCTGCACCCTAACCCCTAAGCCTTACCCTAACCCTTAACCCTAATCCTAATCCTAACCATTAAACCTAACCCTAGCTCTTAAAGATAACCCTGAACCTTGCCCTCACGACTAGACCTAACCCTGACACTAACCTAACACCTAACCCTCACCAGAACCCCTAAAGCTAACCCTGAACCCTATCCCTAACCCTAGCAGTAAACTTTAACCCTAAACCTAAGCCCAACCCGTAACCCTAATCCTATCCTTTTACCCTAAAACTAACCCCTAAACCTAACCCCTATACCTCACCCTAACTCTAACCCCAATCCTAATTCTAACCATACCCCTTCATAAAACACTAACTCCTAACCGCTAACCCTAACACTAACCAAAAACCCTAATCACTAATCCCTAACCCTAACGCTTAACCTTTACCCTAACCATTAACCCTCACCCTAAATCTTAACACTGACCCTAACCTTAAACTTTAACTCTAAGCCTAACCCTTAACACTACAGTAAGGAAGACCCTTAATGCTAATGGGATCCCTTTTCCGTAACCCTAACACTACAGCTAAAAATAACAGTAACCTTTCATCCTTAAACCTAACCCCTAACACTTACTTTAACCCCAAACCCTAACCCTAATCCTAAGCATTAAACCTAACCCTATCTCTTAACCCTAACGCTAGCCCTTACCCGAACGCCTAGATCTAACCCTAAATCGAAACTACCGCCTAATCCTAACCTTAAGCCCTAATGCTAACTCTAACCCTGAACCCTAAACCTACCCGTAACCCTTAACACTAACCCTATCCGTGAACCTTAACCCTGACCCTAACCATTACCCGCACACAGGCATTTAACCCTGACCCTACCCCTAGTCCTTAATGATAACCCTAACACTAAACCCTAACCCTAAGGCCAACACTTAACCGTAATCCTATCCCTTAACCCTAACCCTAACCCTAACCCTAATGCTAACCCCTAAACGTAACCCTAACCGTGAACAGTAAACCTAACCCTAACCTCTAACACAAACCATAGCACATAACTCTAACCCTAAAACTAACCTAACCCTAAACCTAACCCTAAACCCTAACTCTTAACCTTAACCCTAAGCGTTAACTCTCACGCTATCCTATAATCCTAACCCTAATCCTAATCTTCAACCCTAAACCTTACACTTAACCCTAACCCTGTACCAAA
>NW_027182862.1:292500-295000 GCF_041146395.1 Eulemur rufifrons | reverse complement strand
CCCCTAACCCTAAACCTAACTCCTAGCCCTATCCCTAGCCCTAACCCCTAACGCTAAACCTAAACCAACCATAACCCTAACCCCTAACCCTAACCCCTAACCCTATCCTACCCTACCCTACACCTAAACCTAACCCCTAACCCCTAACACTAACACTAACCCCTAACCTAACCCTAACCCTAACCCTACACTTAACGCTAACCTAATCCTAACCCTAACCCTAACCGGTAACCCTAACCCTAAACCCTAACCCTAACCCAACCCTAACCCTAACACTAACCCCTAACTCTAACCCCTAACCCTGACCCTAACCCTACCTCTACCCCTAACCCTAACCCCTAACCCTAACCCTAACCCCAACCCTAACCCCTAACCCCAACCCTAACCCTAACCCCTAACCCTAACCCTAACCCCTAACCCTAACCCTAAACCCTAACCCTAACCCTAACTCAAACCCTAACCCTAACACCTAACCCCTACCCTAACCCTAACCCTAAACCTAACCCCTAAAACTAACCCCTAACCCTAACCCTAACCTCTAACCCTAACCCTTAACACTAACCCTAACCCCAAACCCTTAACACTAACCCCAACCCTAACCCTAACCCTAACCCCAAACCTTAACCCCTAACCCTAACCCTAACTCTAATCCAAACCCTAACCCAAACCCTAACCCTAACCCCTAACCTTAACCCTAACCCCTAACCCTAACCCTAAACCCTAACCCTAAACCTATCCCTAACCCTAACCCCTAACCCTAACCCCTAAACCTAACCCTAACCCCTAACCCTAACCCTAACCCCTAACCCTAACCCCTAACCCTAACCCTAACCCCTAGCCCTAGCCCTAAACCTAACCCCTAACCCTAACCTTAGGTCTAGCCCTAGCCCGAGCCCTAACCCTAACCCTAACCCTAACCACTAACCCTAACCCTAACCCCTAACCCTAACCCCTAAACCCTAACCGTAACCCTAACCCCTAACCCTAACCCTACCCCTAACACTAACACTAACCCTAACCCCTAAAACTAACTCCTAACCCTAACCCTAACCCCTAACCCTAACCCTATCCCTTAACCCTAACCCTAACCCCTAACCCTAACCCCTAACCCTAACCCTAACCATAACCCAAACCCTAACCCAAAACCTAACCCTAACCCCTAACCTTAACCCTAACCCCTAACCCTAACCCTAAACCCTAACCCTAACCCTAGCCCTAACCCTAACCCCTAACCCTAACCCCTAACCCTAACCCTATCCCTTAACCCTAACCCTAACCCCTAACCCTAACCCCTAACCCTAACCCTAACCCCTAACCCTAACCCCTAACCCTAACCCTACCCCTAACCCTAACCCTAACCCCTAACCCTAACCCCTAACCCCTAACCCTAACCCTAACCCCTAGCCCTAACTCTTAACCTTAACCCTAAGCGTTAACTCTCACGCTAACCTTTATCCTAACCCTAATCCTAATCTTCAACCCTAAACCTAAAACTTAACCCTAACCCTGTACCAAACACTAACCCCTCATCTAAACCCTAACCGTAAACCTCAACCCTAAACCAAAGTGTAACCGTTAAACCTAAGACTAACCTTTAACCCTAACCCTAATCCCTAACCCTAAGCCCTCACCCTAACACTAAACTTCATCCTTAACCCTAACAATAATCCTAACCCTAAATCTAATTCTCAGACTTCTTGCTTTCTTAGAGTTTAGAAAGCCTGCAATCCTCCCATGCCATGCGTGAAAGGAGGCTCTACCACTGTGTCCTGCATGAAACCCACGGGCCCATACCCAGGGTATGATAGAGTGGTTTCCCGGGTACAATCCCAGCCCGCTTAACTCCCCCCACCCGCCTAATGCAGACAGGGCCCGTGTGCTAAGCATAAACAATACCTTTAACAGATAACCCTAACCCTGAACATAACACCCAACCCTGTTCCTATTTCTCCCCTTAACACGTAAACCTCACAGTGCGCCTAACTTTAACCTCTTATCCTAACGTTAATGCATAACCCATTTCCTGAGAACAACCCCATCCCATAATTCTAACCCTATCTCCTAGTCATCACTGTGACACCTAATCCCTAACCCTAATTCTAAACCGCTAACCCTAACCGTAACCCTACCTACAACCCTAACACTGACAGTAACCCTTACTTCTAACCCCAACGCTATGCCTAACAAGAACCGTAACCCTTGACCCTAACCCTTCACCCTAACCCCTAAGCCTTACCCTAACCCTTAACCCTAATCCTAATCCTAACCATTAAACCTAACCCTAGCTCTTAAAGCTAACCCTAAACCTTACCCTCACGACTACACCTAAACCTGACACTAACCTAACACCTAACCCTAAGCAGAACCCCTAAAGCTAATCTGAACCCTATCCCTAACCCTAGCAGTAAACTTTAACCCTAAACCTAAGCCCAACCCGTAACCCTAATCCTATCCTTTTACCCTAAAACTAACCCCTAAACCTAACCCCTATACCTCACCC
>NW_027182862.1:250000-257500 GCF_041146395.1 Eulemur rufifrons | reverse complement strand
CCTTAACCTTTAACTCTAAGCCTAACCCTTAACCCTACAGGAAGGAGGACCCTTAATGCTAATGGGATCCCTTATCCCTAACCCTAACACTACAGCTAAAAATAACCCTAACCTTTGATTCTGAAACTTAACCCCTAACACTTACTTTAACCCCAAACCCTAACCCTAAACCTAAGCATTAAACCTAACCCTATCTCTTAACCTTAACGCTAGCCCTTACCCTAACGCCTAGATCTAACCCTAAATCTAACCTGCCGCCTAATCCTAACCTTAAGCCCTAATGCTAACTCTAACCCTGAACCCTAAACCTACCCGTAACTCTTAACACTAACCCTATCCGTGAACCTTAACCCTGACCCTAACCATTACCCGCACCCAAGCATTTAACCCTGACCCTACCCCTAATCCTTAATGATAACCCTAACACTAAACCCTAACCCTAAACCCAACACTTATCCCTAATCCTATCCCTTAACCCTAACCATAAGCCTAACCCTAATGCTACCCCCTAAACCTAACCCTAGCCGTGACCAGTAAACCTAACCCTAAACTCTAACACAAACCATAGCACATAACTCTAACTCTAAAACTAACCCTAACCCTAACCCTAAACCCTAACTCTTAACCTTAACCCTAAGCGTTAACTCTCACGCTAACCTTTAATCCTAACCCTAATCCTAATCTTCAACCCTAAACCTAACACTTAACCCTAACCCTGTACCAAACCCTAACCCCTCATCTTAACCCTAACCGTAAACCTCAACCCTAAACCAAAGTGTAACCGTTAAACCTAAGAGTAACCTTTAACCCTAACCCTAATCCCTAACCCTAAGCCCTCACCCTAACACTAAACTTCATCCTTAACCCTAACCAGAATCCTAACCCTAAATCTAATTCTCAGACTTCTTGCTTTCTTAGAGTTTAGAAAGCCTGCCATCCTCCCATGCCATGCGTGAAAGGAGGCTCTACCACTGTGTCCTGCATGAAACCCATGGGCCCATACCCAGAGTATTATAGAGTGGGTTCCCGGGTACAATCCCAGCCCCCTAAACTCCCCCCGCCCGCCTAATGCAGACAGCGCCCGTGCTCTAAGCATAAACAATACCTTTAACAGATAACCCTAACCCTGAACATAACACCCAACCCTGTTCCTATTTCTCCCCTTAACACGTAAACCTCACCGTGCGCCTAACTTTAACCTCTTATCCTAACGTTAATGCATAACCCATTTCCTGAGAACAACCCCTATCCCATAATTCTAACCCTATCTCCTAGTCATCACTGTGACACCTAATCCCTAACCCTAATTCTAAACCGCTAACCCTAACCGTAACCCTACCTACAACCCTAACACTGACAGTAACCCTTACTTCTAACCCCAACGCTATGCCTAACAAAAACCCTAACCCTTGACCCAAACCCTTCACCCTAACCCCTAAGCCTTACCCTAACCCTTAAACCTAATCCTTATCCTAACCATTAAACCTAACCCTAGCTCTTAAAGCTAACCCTAAACCTTACCCTCACGACTAGACCTAACCCTGACACTAACCTAACACCTAACCCTAACCAGAACCCCTAAAGCTAACCCTGAACCCTCTCCCTAACCCTAGCAGTAAACTTTAACCCTAAACCTAAGCCCAACCCGTAACCCTAATCCTATCCTTTTACCCTAAAACTAACCCCTAAACCTAACCCCTATACCTCACCCTAACTCTAACCCCAATCCTAATTCTAACCATACCCCTTCATAAAACACTAACTCCTAACCGCTAACCCTGACACTAACCAAAAACCCTAATCACTAATCCCTAACCCTAACGCTTAACCTTTACCCTAACCGTTAACCCTACCCCAAATCTTAACACTGACCCTAACCTTAACCTTTAACTCTAAGCCTAACCCTTAACCCTACAGTAAGGAAGACCCTTAATGCTAATGGGATCCCTTATCCCTAACCCTAACACTACAGCTAAAAGTAACCCTAACCTTGGATCCTTAAACCTGACCCCTGACACTTACTTTAACCCCAAACCCTAACCCTAATCCTAAGCATTAAACCTAACCCTATCTCTTAACCCTAACGCTAGCCCTTACCCTAACGCCTAGATCTAATCTTAAATCTAACCTACCGCCTAATCCTAACCTTAAGCCCTAATGCTAACACTAACCCTGAACCCTAAACCTACCCGTAACCCTTAACACTAACCCTATCCGTGAACCTTAACCCTGACCCTAACCATTACCCGCACCCAAGCATTTAACCCTGACCCTAACCCTAATCCTTAATGCTAACCCTAACACTAAACCCTAACCCTAAGCCCAACACTTATCCCTAATCCTATCCCTTAACCCTAACCCTAACCCTAATGCTACCCCCTAAACGTAACCCTAACCGTGACCAGTAAACCTAACCCTAACCTCTAACACAAACCATAGCACATAACTCTAACCCTAAAACTAACCCTAAACCTAACCCTAACCCTAAACCCTAACTCTTAACCTTAACGCTAAGCGTTAACTCTCACGCTAACCTTTAATCCTAACCCTAATCCTAATCTTCAACCCTAAACCTAACACTTAACCCTAAACCTGTACCAAACCCTAACCCCTCATCTTAACCCTTACCGTAAACTTCAACCCTAAACCAAAGTGTAACCGTTAAACCTAAGAGTAACCTTTAACTCTAACACTAATCCCTAACCCTAAGCCCTCACCCTAACACTAAACTTCATCCTTAACCCTAACCAGAATCCTAACCCTAAATCTAATTCTAAGAATTCTTGCTATCTTAGAGTTTAGAAAGCCTGCAATCCTCCCATGCCATGCGTGAAAGGAGGCTCTACCACTGTGTCCTGCATGAAACCCACGGGCCCATACCCAGAGTATGATAGAGTGGGTTCCCGGGTACAATCCCAGCCCCCTAAACTCCCCCCGCCCGCCCAATGCAGACAGGGCCCGTGCACTAAGCATAAACAATACCTTTAACAGATAACCCTAACCCTGAACATAACACCCAACCCTGTTCCTATTTCTCCCCTTAACACGTAAACCTCACCGTGCGCCTAACTTTAACCTCTTATCCTAACGTTAATGCATAACCCATTTCCTGAGAACAACCCCTATCCCATAATTCTAACCCTATCTCCTAGTCATCACTGTGACACCTAATCCCTAACCCTAATTCTAAACCGCTAACCCTAACCGTAACCCTACCTACAACCCTAACACTGACAGTAACCCTTACTTCTAACCCCAACGCTATGCCTAACAAAAACCCTAACCCTTGACCCTAACCCTTCACCCTAACCCCTAAGCCTTACCCTAACCCTTAACCCTAATCCTAATCCTAACCATTAAACCTAACCCTAGCTCTTAAAGCTAACCCTAAACCTTACCCTCACGACTAGACCTAACCCTGACACTAACCTAACACCTGACCCTAACCAGACCCCTAAAGCTAACCCTGAACCCTATCCCTAACCCTAGCAGTAAACTTTAACCCTAAACCTAAGCCCAACCCGTAACCCTAATCCTATCCTTTTACCCTAAAACTAACCCCTATACCTCACCCTAACTCTAACCCCAATCCTAATTCTAACCATACCCCTTCATAAAACACTAACTCCTAACCGCTAACCCTAACATTAACCAAAAACCCTAATCACTAATCCCTAACCCTAACGCTTAACCTTTACCCTAACCGTTAACCCTACCCCAAATCTTAACACTGACCCTAACCTTAACCTTTCACTCTAAGCCTAACCCTTAACCCTACAGTAAGGAAGACCCTTAATGCTAATGGGATCCCTTATCCCTAACCCTAACACTACAGCTAAAAATAACCCTAACCTTTGATCCTGAAACCTAACCCCTAACACTTACTTTAACCCCAAACCCTAACCCTAATCCTAAGCATTAAACCTAACCCTATCTCTTAACCCTAACCCTAGCCCTTACCCTAACGCCTAGATCTAACCCTAAATCTAACCTACCGCCTAATCCTAAGCTTAAGCCCTAATGCTAACTCTAACCCTGAACCCTAAACCTACCCGTAACACTTAACACTAACCCTATCCGTCAACCTTAACCCTGACCCTAACCATTACCCGCACCCAAGAATTTAACCCTGACCCTACCCCTAATCCTTAATGATAACACTAACACTAAACCCTAACCCTAAGCCCAACACTTATCCCTAATCCTATCCCTTAACCCTAACCCTAATGCTAACCCCTAAACCTAACCCTAACCGTGACCAGTAAACCTAACCCTAACCTCTAACACAAACCATAGCACATAACTCTAACCCTAAAACTAACCCTAACCCTAAACCTAACCCTAAACCCTAACACTTAACCTTAACCCTAAGCATTAACTCTCACGCTAACCTTTAATCCTAACCCTAATCCTAATCTTCAACCCTAAACCTAACACATAACCCTAACCCTGTACCAAACCCTAACCCCTCATCTTAACCCTAACCGTAAACCTCAACCCTAAACCACAGTGTAACTGTTAAACCTAAGGGTAACCTTTAACCCTAAACCTTATCCCTAACCCTAAGCCCTCACCCTAACACTAAACTTCATCCTTAACCCTAACCAGAATCCTAACCCTAAATCTAATTCTCAGACTTCTTGCTTTCTTAGAGTTTAGAAAGCCTGCAATCCTCCCATGCCATGCGTGAAAGGAGGCTCTACCACTGCGTCCTGCATGAAACCCACGGGCCCATACCCAGAGTATGATAGAGTGGGTTCCCGGGTACAATCCCAGCCCCCTAAACTCCCCCCGCCCGCCCAATGCAGACAGGGCCCGTGCGCTAAGCCTAAACAATAACTTTAACAGATAACCCTAACCCTGAACATAACACCCAACCCTGTTCCTATTTCTCCCCTTAACACGTAAACCTCACCGTGCGCCTAACTTTAACCTCTTATCCTAACGTTAATGCATAACCCATTTCCTGAGAACAACCCCTATCCCATAATTCTAACCCTATCTCCTAGTCATCACTGTGACACCTAATCCCTAACCCTAATTCTAAACCGCTAACCCTAACCGTAACCCTACCTACAACCCTAACACTGACAGTAACCCTTACTTCTAACCCCAACGCTATGCCTAACAAAAACCCTAACCCTTGACCCTATCCCTTCACCCTAACCCCTAAGCCTTACCCTAACCCTTAACCCTAATCCTAATCCTAACCATTAAACCTAACCCTAGCTCTTAAAGCTAACCCTAAACCTTACCCTCACGACTAGACCTAACCCTGACACTAACCTAACACCTGACCCTAACCAGACCCCTAAAGCTAACCCTGAACCCTATCCCTAACCCTAGCAGTAAACTTTAACCCTAAAGCTAAGCCCAACCCGTAACCCTAATCCTATCCTTTTACCCTAAACCTAACCCCTATACCTCACCCTAACTCTAACCCCAATCCTAATTCTAACCATACCCCTTCATAAAACACTAACTCCTAACCGCTAACCCTAACACTAACCAAAAACCCTAATCACTAATCCCTAACCCTAACGCTTAACCTTTACCCTAACCGTTAACCCTACCCCAAATCTTAACACTGACCCTAACCTTAACCTTTCACTCTAAGCCTAACCCTTAACCCTACAGTAAGGAAGACCCTTAATGCTAATGGGATCCCTTATCCCTAACCCTAACACTACAGCTAAAAATAACCCTAACCTTTGATCCTTAAACCTAACCCCTAACACTTACTTTAACCCCAAACCCTAACCCTAATCCTAAGCATTAAACCTAACCCTATCTCTGAACCCTAACGCTAGCCCTTACCCTAACGCCTAGATCTAACCCTAAATCTAAACTACCGCCTAATCCTAAGCTTAAGCCCTAATGCTAACTCTAACCCTGAAAACTAAACCTACCCGTAACACTTAACACTAACCCTATCCGTCAACCTTAACCCTGACCCTAACCGTTACCCGCACCCAAGCATTTAACCCTGACCCTACCCCTAATCCTTTATGATAACACTAACACTAAACCCTAACCCTAAGCCCAACACTTATCCCTAATCCTATCCCTTAACCCTAACCCTAATGCTAACCCCTAAACCTAACCCTAACCGTGACCAGTAAACCTAACCCTAACCTCTAACACAAACCATAGCACATAACTCTAACCCTAAAACTAACCCTAACCCTAAACCTAACCCTAAACCCTAACTCTTAACCTTAACACTAAGCGTTAACTCTCACGCTATCCTATAATCCTAACCCTAATCCTAATCTTCAACCCTAAACCTAACACTTAACTCTAACCCTGTACCAAACCCTAACCCCTCATCTTAACCCTAACCGTAAACCTCAGCCCTAAACCAAAGTGTAGCCGTTAAATCTAAGTGTAGCCTTTAACCCTAACCCTAATCCCTTACCCTAAGCCCTCACCCTAACACTAAACTTCATCCTTAACCCTAACCATAATACTACCCCTAAATCTAATTCTCAGACTTCTTGCTTTCTTAGAGTTTAGAAAGCCTGCCATCCTCCCATGCCATGCGTGAAAGGAGGCTCTACCACGGTGTCCTGCATGAAACCCACGGGCCCATACCCAGAGTATGATAGAGTGGGTTCCCGGGTACAATCCCAGCCCCCTAAACTCCCCTTGCCCGCCTAATGCAGACAGGGCCCTTGCGCTAACCACAAACAATACCTTTAACAGATAACCCTAACCCTGAACATAACACCCAACCCTGTTCCTATTTCTCCCCTTAACACGTAAACCTCACCGTGCGCCTAACTTTAACCTCTTATCCTAACGTTAATGCATAACCCATTTCCTGAGAACAACCCCTATCCCATAATTCTAACCCTATCTCCTAGTCATCACTGTGACACCTAATCCCTAACCCTAATTCTAAACCGCTAACCCTAACCGTAACCCTACCTACAACCCTAACACTGACAGTAACCCTTACTTCTAACCCCAACGCTATGCCTAACAAAAACCGTAAACCTTCACCCTAACCCCTAAGCCTTACCCTAACCTTTAACCCTAATCCTAATCCTAACCATTAAACCTAACCCTAGCTCTTAAAGCTAACCCTAAACCTTACCCTCACGACTAGACCTAATGCTGACACTAACCTAACACCTAACCCTAACCAGAACCCCTAAAGCTAACCCTGAACCCTATCCCTAACCCTAGCAGTAAACTTTAACCCTAAACCTAAGCCCAACCCGTAACCCTAATCCTATCCTTTTACCCTAAAACTAACCCCTAAACCTAACCCCTATACCTCACCCTAACTCTAACCCCAATCCTAATTCTAACCATACCCCTTCAGAAAACACTAACTCCTAACCGCTAACCCTAACACTAACCAAAAATCCTAATCACTAATCCCTAACCCTAACGCTTAACCTTTACCCTAACCGTTAACCCTCACCCTAAATCTTAACACTGACCCTAACCTGAACCTTTAACTCTAAGCCTAACCCTTAAGCCTACAGTAAG
>NW_027182862.1:205000-207500 GCF_041146395.1 Eulemur rufifrons | reverse complement strand
TGCATAACCCATTTCCTGAGAACAACCCCTATCCCATAATTCTAACCCTATCTCCTAGTCATCATTGTGACACCTAATCCCTAACCCTAATTCTAAACCGCTAACCCTAACCGTAACCCTACCTACAACCCTAACACTGACAGTAACCCTTACTTCTAACCCCAACGCTATGCCTAACAAAAACCCTAACCCTTGACCCTATCCCTTCACCCTAACCCCTAAGCCTTACCCTAACCCTTAACCCTAATCCTAATCCTAACCATTAAACCTAACCCTAGCTCTTAAAGCTAACCCTAAACCTTACCCTCACAACTAGACCTAACCCTGACACTAACCTAACACCTAACCCTAACCAGAACCCCTAAAGCTAACCCTGAACCCTATCCCTAACCCTAGCAGTAAACTTTAACCCTAAACCTAAGCCCAACCCGTAACCCTAATCCTATCCTTTTACCCTAAAACTAACCCCTAAACCTAACCCCTATAGCTCACCCTAACTCTAACCCCAATCCTAATTCTAACCATACCCCTTCATAAAACACTAACTCCTAATCGCTAACCCTAACACTAACCAAAATCCCTAATCACTAATCCCTAACCCTAACGCTTAACCTTTACCCTAACCGTTAACCCTCACCCTAAATCTTATCACTGACCCTAACCTTAACCTTTAACTCTAAGCCTAACCCTTAACCCTACAGTAAGGAAGACCCTTAATGCTAATGGGATCCCTTATCCCTAACCCTAACACTACAGCTAAAAATAACCCTAACCTTGGATCCTTAAACCTAACCCCTAACACTTACTTTAACCCCAAACCCTAACCCTAATCCTAAGCATTAAACCTAACCCTATCTCTTAACCCTAACGCTAGCCCTTACCCGAACGCCTAGATCTAACCCTAAATCGAACCTACCGCCTAATCCTAACCTTAAGCCCTAATGCTAACTCTAACCCTGAACCCTAAACCTACCCGTAACCCTTAACACTAACCCTATCCGTGAACCTTAACCCTGACCCTAACCATTACCCGCACCCAAGCATTTAACCCTGAACCTACCCCTAATCCTTAATGCTAACCCTAACACTAAACCCTAACCCTAAGCCCAACACTTATCCCTAATCCTATCCCTTAACCCTAAACATAAGCCTAACCCTAATGCTACCCCCTAAGCCTAACCCTAGCCGTACCATTAAACCTAACCCTAACCTCTAACACAAACCATAGCACATAACTCTAACTCTAAAACTAACCCTAAACCTAACCCTAAACCCTAACTCTTAACCTTAACCCTAAGCGTTAACTCTCACGCTAACCTTTAATCCTAACCCTAATCCTAATCTTCAACCCTAAACCTAACACATAACCCTAACCCTGTACCAAACCCTAACCCCTCATCTTAACCCTAACCGTAAACCTCAACCCTAAACCAAAGTGTAACCGTTAAACCTAAGAGTAACCTTTAACCCTGACCCTAATCCCTAACCCTAAGCCCTCACCCTAACACTAAACTTCATCCTTAACCCTAACCAGAATCCTAACCCTAAATCTAATTCTCAGACTTCTTGCTTTCTTAGAGTTTAGAAAGCCTGCAATCCTCCCATGCCATGCGTGAAAGGAGGCTCTACCACTGTGTCCTGTATGAAAACCACGGGCCCATACCCAGAGTATGATAGAATGGGTTCCCGGGTACAATCACAGCCCCCAAAACTCCCCCCCGCCCGCCTAATGCAGACAGGGCCCATGCGCTAAGCATAAACAATACCTTTAACAGATAACCCTAACCCTGAACATAACACGCAACCCTGTTCCTATTTCTCCCCTTAACACGTAAACTTCACCGTGCGCCTATCTTTAACCTCTTATCCTAACGTTAATGCATAACCCATTTCCTGAGAACAACCCCTATCCCATAATTCTAACCCTATCTCCTAGTCATCACTGTGACACCTAATCCCTAACCCTAATTCCAAACCGCTAACCCTAACCGTAACCCTACCTACAACCCTAACACTGACAGTAACCGTTACATCTAACCCCAACGCTATGCCTAACAAAAACCCTAACCCTTGCCCCTAACCCTTCACCCTAACCCCTAAGACTTACCCTAACCCTTAACCCTAATCCTAATCCTAACCATTAAACCTAACCCTAGCTCTTAAAGCTAACCCTAAACCTTACCCTCACGACTAGACCTAACGCTGACACTAACCTAACACCTAACCCTAACCAGAACCCCTAAAGCTAACCCTGAACCCTATCCCTAACCCTAGCAGTAAACTTTAACCCTAAACCTAAGCCCAACCCGTAACCCTAATCCTATCCTTTTACCCTAAAACTAACCCCTAAACCTAACACCTATACCTCACCCTAACTCTAACCCCAATCCTAATTCTAACCATACCCCTTCATAAAACACTAACTCCTAACCGCTAACCCTAACACTAACCAAAAACCATAATCACTAATCCCTAACCCTAACGCTTAACCTTTACCCTA
>NW_027182862.1:177500-187500 GCF_041146395.1 Eulemur rufifrons | reverse complement strand
CCCTAATGCTAACTCGAACCCTGACCCCTAAACCTACCCGTAACTCTTAACACTAACCCTATCCGTCAACCTTAACCCTGACCCTAACCATTACCCGCAACCAAGCATTTAACCCTGACCCTACCCCTAATCCTTAATGATAACCCTAACACTAAACCCTAACCCTAAGCCCAACACTTATCCCTAATCCTATCCCTTAACCCTAACCATAAGCCTAACCCTAATGCTACCCCCAAACCTAACCCTAGCCGTGACCAGTAAACCTAACCCTAACCTCTAACACAAACCATAGCACATAACTCTAACTCTAAAAAAAACCCTAACCCTAACCCTAAACCCTAACTCTTAACCTTAACCCTAAGCGTTAACCCTCACGCTAACCTTTAATCCTAACCCTAATCCTAATCTTCAACCCTAAACCTAACACATAACCCTAACCCTGTACCAAACCCTAACCCCTCATCTTAACCCTAACTGTAAACCTCAACCCTAATCCAAAGTGTAACCGTTAAACCTAAGGGTAACCTTTAACCCTAACCCTAATCCCTAACCCTAAGCCCTCACCCTAACACTAAACTTCATCCTTAACCCTAACCTTAATCCTAACCGTAAATCTAATTCTCAGACTTCTTGCTTTCTTAGAGTTTAGAAAGCCTGCAATCCTCCCATGCCATGCGTGAAAGGAGGCTCTACCACTGTGTCCTGTATGAAACCCACGGGCCCATACCCAGAGTATGATAGAGTGGGTTCCCGGGTACAATCCCAGCCCCCTAAACTCCCCCCGCCCGCCCAATGCAGACAGGGCCCGTGCGCTAAGCATAAACAATACCTTTAATAGATAACCCTAACCCTGAACATAACACCCAACCCTGTTCCTATTTTTCCCCTTAACACGTAAACCTCACCGTGCGCCTAACTTTAACTTCTTATCCTAACGTTAATGCATAACCCATTTCCTGAGAACAACCCCTATCCCATAATTCTAACCCTATCTCCTAGTCATCACTGTGACACCTAATCCCTAACCCTAATTCTAAACCGCTAACCCTAACCGTAACCCTACCTACAACCCTAACACTGACAGTAACCCTTACTTCTAACCCCAACGCTATGCCTAACAAAAACCCTAACCCTTGACCCTAACCCTTCACCCTAACCCCTAAGCCTTACCCTAACCCTTAACCCTAATCCTAATCCTAACCATTAAACCTAACCCTAGCTCTTAAAGCTAACCCTAAACCTTACCCTCACGACTAGACCTAACCCTGTCACTAACCTAACACCTGACCCTAACCAGACCCCTAAAGCTAACCCTGAACCCTATCCCTAACCCTAGCAGTAAACTTTCACCCTAAACCTAAGCCCAACCCGTAACCCTAATCCTATCCTTTTACCCTAAACCTAACCCCTATACCTCACCCTAACTCTAACCCCAATCCTAATTCTAACCATACCCCTTCATAAAACACTAACTCCTAACCGCTAACCCTAACACTAACCAAAAACCCTAATCACTAATCCCTAACCCTAACGCTTTACCTTTACCCTAACCGTTAACCCTCACCCTAAATCTTAACACTGACCCTAACCTTAATCTTTAACTCTAAGCCTAACCCTTAACCCTACAGTAAGGAAGACCCTGAATGCTAATGGGATCCCTTATCCCTAACCCTAACACTACAGCTAAAAATAACCCTAACCTTTGATCCTTAAACCTAACCCCTAACACTTATTTAACCCCAAACCCTAACCCTGATCCTAAACATTAAACCTAACCCTATCTCTTAACCCTAACGCTAGCCCTTACCCTAACGCCTAGATCTAACCCTAAATCTAACCTACCGCCTAATCCTAACCTTAAGCCCTAATGCTAACTCTAACCCTGAACCCTAAACCTACCCGTAACCCTTAACACTAACCCTATCCGTCAACCTTAACCCTGACCCTAACCATTACCCGCACCAAAGAATTTAACCCTGACCCTACCCCTAATCCTTAATGATAACCCTAACACTAAACCCTAACCCTAAGCTCAACACTTATCCCTAATCCTATCCCTTAACCCTAACCCTAATGCTAACCCCTAAACGTAACCCTAACCGTGACCAGTAAACCTAACCCTAACCTCTAACACAAACCATAGCACTAAACTAACTGAAACTAACCCTATCCCTAACCCTAACCCTAAACCCTAACTCTTAACCTTAACCCTAAGCGTTAACTCTCACGCTAACCTTTAATCCTAACCCTAATCCTAATCTTCAACACTAAACCTAACACTTAACCCTAACCCTGTACCATAACCTAACCCCTCATCTTAACCCTAATCGTAAACCTCAACCCTAAACCAAAGTGTAACCGTTAAACCTAAGAGTAACCTTTAACCCTAACCCTAATACCTAAGCCTAAGCCCTCACCCTAACACTAAACTTCATCCTTAACCCTAACCATAATCCAACCCTAAATCTCATTCTCACACTTCTTGCTTTCTTAGAGTTTAGAAAGCCTGCCATCCTCCCATGCCATGGGTGAAAGGAGGCTCTACCACTGTGTCCTGCATGAAACCCACCGTCCCATACCCAGAGTATGATAGAGTGGGTTCCCGGGTACAATCCCAGCCCCCTAAACACCCCCCGCCCGCCTAATGCAGACAGGGCCCGTGCGCTAAGCATAAACAATACCTTTAACAGATAACCCTAACCCTGAACATAACACCCAACCCTGTTCCTATTTCTCCCCTTAACACGTAAACCTCAGCGTGCGCCTAACTTTAACCTCTTCTCCTAACGTTAATGCATAACCCATTTCCTGAGAAAAACCCCTATCCCATAATAATAACCCTATCTCCTAGTCATCACTGTGACACCTAATCCCTAACCCTAATTCTAAACCGCTAACCCTAACCGTAACCCTACCTACAACCCTAACACTGACAGTAACCCTTACTTCTAACCCCAACGCTATGCCTAACAAAACCCCTAACCCTTGACCCTAACCCTTAACCCTAACCCCTAAGCCTTACGCTAACCCTTAACCCTAATCCTAATCCTAACCATTAAACCTAACCCTAGCTCTTAAAGCTAACCCTAAACCTTACCCTCACGACTAGACCTAACGCTGACACTAACCTAACACCTAACCCTAACCAGAACCCCTAAAGCTAACCCTGAACCCTATCCCTAACCCTAGCAGTAAACTTTAACCCTAAACCTAAGCCCAACCCGTAACCCTAATCCTATCCTTTTACCCTAAAACTAACCCCTAAACCTAACCCCTATACCTCACCCTAACTCTAACCCCAATCCTAATTCTAACCATACCCCTTCATAAAACACTAACTCCTAACCGCTAACCCTAACACTAACCAAAAACCATAATCACTAATCCCTAACCCTAACGCTTAACCTTTACCCTAACCGTTAACCCTAACCCTAAATCTTAACACTGACCCTAACCTTAACCTTTAACTTTAAGCCTAACCCTTAACCCTACAGTAAGGAAGACCCTGAATGCTAATGGGGTCCCTTATCCCTAACCCTAACACTACAGCTAAAAATAACCCTAACCTTTGATCCTTAAACCTAACCCCTAACACTTACTTTAACCCCAAACCCTAACCCTAATCCTAAGCATTAAACCTAACCCTATCTCTTAACCCTAACGCTAGCCCTTACCCTAATGCCTAGATCTAACCCTAAATCGAACCTACCGCCTAATCCTAACCTTAAGCCCTAATGCTAACTCTAACCCTGAACCCTAAACCTACCCGTAACCCTTAACACTAACCCTATCCGTGAACCTTAACCCTGACCCTAACCATTACCTGCACCCAAGCATTTAACCCTGACCCTACCCCTAATCCTTAATGATAACCCTAACACTAAACCCTCACCCTACTCCCAACACTTAACCCTAATCCTATCCCTTAACCCTAACCCTAATGCTAACCCCTAAACGTAACCCTCACCGTGACCAGTAAACCTAACCCTAACCTCTAACACAAACCATAACACATAACTCTAACCCTAAAACGAACCCTAAACCTAACCCTAACCCCTAACTCTTAAGCTTAACACTAAGCGTTAACTCTCACGCTAACCTTTAATCCTAACCCTAATCCTAATCTTCAACCCTAAACCTAACACTTAACCCTAACCCTGTACCAAACCCTAACCCCTCATCTTAACCCTAACCGTAAACCTCAACCCTAAAAAAAGTGTAACCGTTAAACCTAAGAGTAACCTTTAACCCTAACCCTAAGCCCTAACCCTAAGCCCTCACCCTAACACTAAACTTCATCCTTAACCCTAACCAGAATCCTAACCCTAAATCTAATTCTCAGACTTCTTGCTTTCTTAGAGTTTAGAAAGCCTGCAATCCTCCCATGCCATGCGTGAAAGGAGGCTCTACCACTGTGTCCTGCATGAAACCCACGGGCCCATACACAGAGTATGATAGAGTGGGTTCTCGGGTACAATCCCAGCCCCCTAAACTCCCCCCGCCCGCCCAATGCAGACAGGGCCCGTGCGCTAAGCATAAACAATACCTTTAACAGATAACCCTAACCCTGAACATAACACCCAACCCTGTTCCTATTTCTCCCCTTAACACGTAAACCTCACCGTGCGCCTAACTTTAACCTCTTATCCTAACGTTAATGCATAACCCATTTCCTGAGAACAACCCCTATCCCATAATTCTAACCCTATCTCCTAGTCATCACTGTGACACCTAATCCCTAACCCTAATTCTAAACCGCTAACCCTAACCGTAACCCTACCTACAACCCTAACACTGACAGTAACCCTTACTTCTAACCCCAACGCTATGCCTAACAAAAACCCTAACCCTGCACCCTAACCCCTAAGCCTTACCCTAACCCTTAACCCTAATCCTAATCCTAACCATTAAACCTAACCCTAGCTCTTAAAGATAACCCTGAACCTTGCCCTCACGTCTAGACCTAACCCTGACACTAACCTAACACCTAACCCTAAGCAGAACCCCTAAAGCTAAGCCTGAACCCTATCCCTAACCCTAGCAGTAAACTTTAACCCTAAACCTAAGCCCAACCCGTATCCCTAATCCTATCCTTTTACCCTAAAACTAACCCCTAAACCTAACCCCTATACCTCACCCTAACTCTAACCCCAATCCTAATTCTAACCATACCCCTTCCTAAAACACTAACTCCTAACCGCTAACCCTAACACTAACCAAAAACCATAATCACTAATCCCTAACCCTAACGCTTAACCTTTACCCTAACCGTTAACCCTCACCGTAAATCTTAACACTGACCCTAACATTAACCTTTAACTCTAAGCCTAACCCTTAACCCTACAGTAAGGAAGACCCTTAATGCTAATGGGATCCCTTATCCCTAACCCTAACACTACAGCTAAAAATAACCCTAACCTTTGATCCTTAAACCTACCCCTAAAACTTACTTTAACCCCAAACCCTAACCCTAATCCTAAGCATTAAACCTAACCCTATCTCTGAACCCTAACGCTAGCCCTTACCCTAACGCCTAGATCTAACCCTAAATCTAACCTACCGCCTAATCCTAAGCTTAAGCCCTAATGCTAACTCTAACCCTGAACCCTAAACCTACCCGTAACCCTTAACACTAACCCTATCCGTGAACCTTAACCCTGACCCTAACCATTAGCCGCACCCAAGCATTTAACCCTGACCCTACCCCTAATCCTTAATGATAACACTAACACTAAACCCTAACCCTAAGCTCAACACTTAACCCTAATCCTATCCCTTAACCCTAACCCTAACGCAAACCCCTAAACGTAACCCTAACCGTGACCAGTAAACCTAACCTTACCCTCTAACACAAACCATAGCACATAACTCTAACCCTAAAACTAAACCTAACCCCAACCCTAACCCTAAACCCTAACTCTTAACCTTAACCCGAAGCGTTAACTCTCACGCTAACCTTTAATCCTAACCCTAATCCTAATCTTCAACCCTAAACCTAACACTTAACCCTAACCCTGTACCAAACCCTAACCCCTCATCTTAACCCTAACCGTAAACCTCAACCCTAAACCAAAGTGTAGCCGTTAAACCTAAGAGTAGCCTTTAACCCTAACCCTAATCCCTAACCCTAAGCCCTCACCCTAACACTAAACTTCATCCTTAACCCTAACCATAATCCTACCCCTAAATCTAATTCTCAGACTTCTTGCTTTCTTAGAGTTTAGAAAGCCTGCAATCCTCCCATGCCATGCGTGAAAGGAGGCTCTACCACTGTGTCCTGCATGAAACCCACGGGCCCATACCCGGAGTATGATAGAGGGGGTTCCCGGGTACAATCCCAGCCCCCTAAACTCCCCCCGCCCGCCTAATGCAGACAGGGCCCGTGCGCTAACCATAAACAATACCTTTAACAGATAACCCTAACCCTGAACATAACACCCAACCCTGTTCCTATTTCTCCCCTTAACACGTAAACCTCACCGTGCGCCTAACTTTAACCTCTTATCCTAACGTTAATGCATAACCCATTTCCTGAGAACAACCCCTATCCCATAATTCTAACCCTATCTCCTAGTCATCACTGTGACACCTAATCCCTAACCCTAATTCTAAACCGCTAACCCTAACCGTAACCCTACCTACAACCCTAACACTGACAGTAACCCTTACTTCTAACCCGAACGCTATGCCTAAAAAAAACCTAACCCTTGACGCTAAACCTTCACCCTAACCCCTAAGCCTTACCCTAACCCTTAACCCTAATCCTAATCCTAACCATTAAACCTAACCCTAGCTCTTAAAGCTTACCCTAAACCTTACCCTCACGACTAGACCTAACCCTGACACTAACCTAACACCTGACCCTAACCAGAACCCCTAAAGCTAAGCCTGAACCCTATCCCTAACCCTAGCAGTAAACTTTAACCCTAAACCTAAGCCCAACCCGTAACCCTAATCCTATCCTTTTACCCTAAAACTAACCCCTAAACCTAACCCCTATACTTCACCCTAACTCTAACCCCAATCCTAATTCTAACCATACCCCTTCATAAAACACTAACTCCTAACTGCTAACCGTAAGACTAACCAAAAACCCTAATCACTAATCCCTAACCCTAACGCTTAACCTTTACCCTAACTGTTAACCCTCACCCTAAATCTTAACACTGACCCTAACCTTAACCTTTAACTCTAAGCCTAACCCTTAACCCTACAGTAAGGAAGACCCTTAATGCTAATGGGATCCCTTATCCCTAACCCTAACACTACAGCTAAAAATAACCCAACCTTTGATCCTTAAACCTAACCCCTAACACTTACTTTAACCCCAAACCCTAACCCTAATCCTAAGCATTAAACCTAACCCTATCTCTTAACCCTAACGCTAGCCCTTACCCTAACGCCTAGATCTAACCCTAAGTCTAACCTACCGCCTAATCCTAACCTTAAGCCCTAATGCTAACTCTAACCCTGAACCCTAAACCTACCCGTAACCCTTAACACTAACCCTATCCGTGAACCTTAACCCTGACCCTAACTATTACCCGCACCCAAGCATTTAACCCTGACCCTAACCCTAATCCTTAATGCTAACCCTAACACTAAACCCTAACCCTAAGCCCAACACTTATCCCTAATCCTATCCCTTAACCCTAACCCTAACCCTAATGCTACCCCCTAAACGTAACCCTAACCGTGACCAGTAAACCTAACCCTAACCTCTAACACAAAGCGTAGCTCATAACTATAACCCAAAATCTAACCCTAACCCTAACCCTAACCCTAAACCCTAACTCTTAACCTTAACCCTAAGCGTTAACTCTCACGCTAACCTTTAATCCTAACCCTAATCCTAATCTTCAACCCTAAACCTAACACTTAACCCTAACCCTGTACCAAACCCTAACCCCTCATCTTAACCCTAACGGCAAACCTCAACCCTATACCAGAGTGTAACCATTACACCTAAGAGTAACCTTTAACCCTAACCCTAATCCCTAACCCTAAGCCCTCACTCTAACACTAAACTTCATCCTTAACCCTAACCATAATCCTACCCCTAAATCTAATTCTCAGACTTCTTGCTTTCTTAGAGTTTAGAAAGCCTTCAATCCTCCCATGCCATGCGTGAAAGGAGGCTCTACCTCTGCGTCCTGCATTAAACACACGGGCTCATACCCAGAGTATGATAGAGTGGGTTCCCGGGTACAATCCCAGTCCCCTAAACTCCCCCCGCCCGCCCAATGCAGACAGGGTCCGTGCGCTAAGCATAAACAATACCTTTAACAGATAACCCGAACCCTGAACATAACACCCAACCCTGTTCCTATTTCTCCCCTTAACACGTAAACCTCACCGTGCGCCTAACTTTAACCTCTTATCCTAACGTTAATGCATAACCCATTTCCTGAGAAAAACCCCTATCCCATAATTCTAACCCTATCTCCTAGTCATCACTGTGACACCTAATCCCTAACCCTAATTCTAAACCGCTAACCCTAACCGTAACCCTACCTAGAACCCTGACACTGACAGTAACCCTTACTTCTAACCCCAACGCTATGCCTAACAAAAACCCTAAACCTTCACCCTAACCCCTAAGCCTTACCCTAACCCTTAACCCTAATCCTAATCCTAACCATTAAACCTAACCCTAGCTCTTAAAGCTAACCCTAAACCTTACCCTCACGACTAGACCTAACGCTGACACTAACCTAACACCTAACCCTAACCAGAACCCCTAAAGCTAACCCTGAACCCTATCCCTAACCCTAGCAGTAAACTTTAACCCTAAACCTAAGCCCAACCCGTAACCCTAATCCTATCCTTTTACCCTAAACCTAACCCCTATACCTCACCCTAACTCTAACCCCAATCCTAATTCTAACCATACCCCTTCCTAAAACACTAACACCTAACCGCTAACCCTAACACTAACCAAAAATACTAATCACTAATCCCTAACCCTAACGCTTAACCTTTACCCTAACCGTTAACCCTCACCTTAAATCTTAACCCTGACCCTAACCTGAACCTTTAACTCTAAGCCTAACCCTTAACCCTACAGTAAGGAAGACCCTTAATGCTAATGGGATCCCTTATCCCTAACCCTAACACTACAGCTAAAAATAACCCTAACCTTGGATCCTTAAACCTGACCCCTAACACTTACTTTAACCCCAAACCCTAACCCTAATCCTAAGCATTAAACCTAATCCTATCTCTTAACCCTAACGCTAGCCCTTACCCTAACGCCTAGATCTAACAGTAAATATAACCTACCGCCTAATCCTAACCTTAAGCCTTAACGGTAACTCTAACCCTGAACCCTAAACCTACCCGTAACCCTTAACATTAACCCTATCCGTGAACCTTAACCCTGACCCTAACTATTTCCTGCACCAAAGCATTTAACCCTGACCCTAACCCTAATCCTTAATGATAACCCTAACACTAAACCCTCACGCTAAGCCCAACACTTAACCCTAATCCTATCCCTTAACCCTAACCCTAACCTAACCCTAATCCTAACCCTAACCCCTAACCCTAACCCCTAACCCTAACCCTAACCCCTAAACCCAACCCCAACCCCAACCCTAACCCCTAACCCTAACCCTAACCCCTAACCCTAACCCTAACCCCTAACCCTAACCCTAACCTAACCCTAACCCAACCCTAACACTAACCCTAACCCTAACCCCTAACCCTAACCCTTACCCTTACCCTAAACCTTACCCTTACCCTTACCCTAACCCTAACCCCTAACCCGAACCCTAACCCCTAACCCTAACCCTAACCCCTAACCCTAACCCCTAACCTCTACCCTAACCCTAACCCTTAACCCTAACCCCTGACCCTGACCCTGACCCCTGACCCTGACCCTGACACTAACCCTAGTCCTAGCCCTAGCCCTAACCCTAACCCCTAACCCTAACCCTAACCCCTAACCCTAACCCTAACCCTACCCCTAAACTTAACCCCTAACCCTAACCCTAACCCC
>NW_027182862.1:162500-170000 GCF_041146395.1 Eulemur rufifrons | reverse complement strand
GTCCTTTATCTGATGTGTAGTATGCAAAAATTTTTTCCCATTCTGTAGGTGGTCTGTTTATTCTCTGGACTGTTTCTTTGGCTGTGCAGAAGCTTTTTAGTTTAATCATGTCCCATTCATTTATTTTTGTTGCTGCTGTGATTGCCTTGGGGGTCTTCTTCATAAATTCTCTGCCTAGGCCAATGTCTGTAAGAGTCTTTCCTACATTTTCTTCTAGAATTCTGATTGTATCACGCCTAAGGTTTAAGTCTGTTATCCACCGTGATTTGATTTTTGTGAGAGGTGAAAGCTGTGGGTCCTGTTTCATTCTTCTGCAAGTGGCTAACCAATTCTCCCAGCACCATTTGTTGAATAGGGATTCTTGTCCCCGGAGTATATTCTTTCCCGCTTTGTCAAAAATTAGGTGACTATATGAGGATGGTTCTATATTTGGATTTTCTGTTGTGTTCCACTGGTCTGTGTCCCTGCACTTGTGCCAATACCAGGCTGTTTTAAGAACCACGGCCTTGTAATATAGTTTGAGGTCTGGCAAATTAATACCTCCCATTTTGTTTTTATTGCTTAAAATTGCTTTTGCTATACAGGGTCTTCTTTGATTCCATACAAATTGTATAATTATTTTCTCTATGTCTGTAAAGAATGATGTTGGTAATTTAATAGGGATTGCATTGAATTTGTAGATCACTTTGGGTAGTATAGACATTTTAACAATGTTGATTCTTCCGATCCACGAGCATGGTATATTTTTCCATCTATTTGCAAGTTCTGCTATTTCTTTTCTCAGTGTTTCATAGTTTTCCTTATAGAGGTCCTTTACCTCTTTAGTTAGATATATACCTAGATATTTTATTTTCTTTGTTGCTATTTTGAAGGGTATTGAGTCTTTAATTTGGTTTTCCGATTGACTGTTATTGGCATATATAAATGCCTCTGATTTGTGTATATTAATTTTGTAGCCTGAGACTTTGCTGTATTCGTTAATCAATTCCAGGAGTCTCTTGGTTGAATCCTGGGGGTTTTCCAGATATAACATCATATCATCAGCAAAAAGTGAGAGTTTGATCTCTTCCTTCCCTATTTGGACTCCTTTGATTTTGCTCTCTTGCCTGATAGCTCTCGCAAGGACTTCCAATACTATGTTGAAAAGTAATGGAGACAATGGGCAGCCCTGTCTGGTTCCAGTTCTAAGTGGGAGTGCTTTCAGTTTTTCCCCATTCAGTATGATGTTGGCTGTGGGTTTGTCATATATGGCTTGTATCATTTTTAGGTAGGTTCCATCAATGCCTATTTTGTTAAGCGTTTTTATCATAAAAGGGTGTTGAATTTTGTCAAATGCTTTTTCTGCATCTAATGAGAGTATCATATGATTTTTGTTTTTGCTTCTATTTATGTGGTGAATTACATTTATAGATTTACGTATGTTGAACCACCCCTGCATCTCGGGGATGAAGCCCACTTGGTCGTGGTGGATTACTTTTTTGATAAGTACTTGGATTCGATTTGCTAGTATTTTATTGAAAATTTTTGCATCTATATTCATGAGGGAAATTGGTCTGTAGTTCTCTATTTTTGTTGAGTCCTTTCCAGGCTTTGGTATTAATGTTATATTGGCTTGGTAGAACGTGTTGGGGAGAACTCCATCCTTCTCAATATTGGAGAATAGTTTATGTAGGATGGGCACCAGTTCTTCTTTGTATGTATGGTAAAATTCAGGTGTGAACCCATCTGGACCAGGGCTTTTCTTTTTGGGAAGGTTTTTTATTGCTGTTTCGATTTCAGTTCTTGATATTGGTCTGTTCAGGTACTCTATTTCTTCCTGGTTGAGCCTGGGAAGACTATGTGTCTCTAAAAATTTGTCCATTTCCTCCACGTTCTCCAGTTTGTGTGCATAAAGATTTTTGTAGAATTCATAGATGATATCTTGTATCTCTGTAGCATCGGTTGTGATTTCTCCTTTCATGTTCCTAATGGAGGTTATTAGAGATTTTACTTTTGTGCTCTTGGTTAGTCTAGCCAGAGGTGTGTCTATTTTGTTTATCTTTTCAAAGAACCAACTTTTTGTTTTATTAATTTCCCTTATAGTTTCTTTGTTGTCCTTTTCATTTAGTTCTGATTTGATCTTAGTAATTTTTCGCCTTCTGCTGGGTTTGGGATCGTTCTGTTCTTCTTTCTCCAGCTCTTTGAGTCTATTCGTTAGGTTGTCTATTTGCATGTTTTCTGTCTTTTTGATATAGGCATTTATGGATATGAATTTTCCTCTCAGGACTGCTTTAGCTGCATCCCATAGATTTTGATAAGTTGTATCTCCATTGTCATTTAATTCAAAGAAATTTTTGATTTCCATCTTGATTTCTTCTTTTATAGAATAATTATTCAGGAGAAGGTTATTTAGCTTCCATGACTTTGAGTAAGAGTGAGGGTTTCTGTTTGTGATCATTGTTACTTTTATTCCGCTGTGATCTGAGAAGATGCATGGTATAATTTCTATTTTTTTGAATTTTTGAAGACATGATTTATGTCCTAAGACATGGTCAATCTTAGAGAATGTCCTGTGAGCTGATGAGAAGAATGTATATTCTGTGGACTTTGGGTAGAATGTCCTATAGATGTCAGCCATGCCCATTTGTTCTAGCATTCTATTTAGGTCCATTATGTCTTTGTTTATTTTCTGTTTAGAGGATCTGTCCTGTACTGTCAGTGGGGTGTTAAAGTCTCCAGCTATTACAGTATTATTATCTATCATCTGGTTCAGATCTAGTAGGGTTTGCTTTATGAATCTAGGTGCACCTAGGTTGGGTGCATATATATTGAGTATAGTCATGGCTTCTTGTTGAATTGTGCCCTTGACCAGTATGTAGTAGCCATTTTTGTCTTTTATTATTTTTGTTGGTTTGAAAGCTAAGTTATTGGAAATTAAGATTGCCACACCAGCTTTCTTTTCGTTACCGTTTGCTTGAAATACCGATTTCCATCCTTTTACTTTCAGTCTAAATGCATCTTTGCTCGTTAGGTGGGTTTCTTGGAGACAGCAGATACTTGGCTTGTGCTTTTTTATCCATTGGGACAGTCTATGTCTCTTGAGCGGGGAATTCAAGCCATTCACATTTATTGAGAAAACTGATAAGTGAGACGGTTTTTTGTTCAGCTTGTTGGGTAGAACTTCATTGCAATGTTTTCTCTCCTGAGCCATTGTGGTATCTGGAATTTGATCTTTAGCTCTTGAGTAGTTTTACATTCGTGGATCTTTCTTGTGCTGGTCTGTGTGTAACTCTCTTTTGAGTACTTCTTGCAGGGCTGGTCTTGTCTTGGTGAATTCCCTCAACCTTTGTTTATCTGAGAATGTCTTGATTTCTCCTTCGTATAGAAAACTTAGCTTAGCTGGGTACAAGATTCTAGGCTGGGCATTATTCTGTTTCAGAAGCGTGAAAATGGGGCCCCAAGCTCTTCTTGCTTGTAAGGTTTCAGCTGAGAAATCTGGCGTAATTCTGATGGGTTTTCCTTTGTAAGTTACCTGTTTCTTTCTCCTTACAGCTCGGAGAAGGGACTCTTTAGTGGATATTTTGGTCAGCCTGATGACTACGTGGCGTGGTGTTTTCCTATTTGCTATGAATCTCCCAGGGGTCCTTTGAGCTTCTTGAATCTGTATGTCTAGAGTATTGGCAAGGCCTGGAAAATTTTCCTCGATTATGTCTTCAAATAGCTTGTCCAACCCTTGCTTATTGTCTTCTTCACCCTCAGGGATGCCAATAACTCTCAAGTTAGGTTTCTTCACATAATCCCACATTTCTTGAAGACTCAGATCATTTCTCTTACTTTTTTGATCTATCTCTGTGACTGACTTATTTAGTTGAAAGGAGTTATCTTCAATTTCTGAAATTCTTTCCTCTGTTTGATCTACCCTGCTTTTGAGACTTTCCACAGTGTTTTGTAGCTCTCTGAGTGAATTCTTCATTTCTAGGAGTTCAGTTTGGTTTTTCTTCAATATTTCAATTTCTTTAGTGAATTTTTCCTCCAAATCCTGAATTTTTTTTGCATTTTCCTTGTGTTGTCTGTCCATTGATTCTTGTATATTATTTAGCTTGTTTATGATCCATAATTGGAATTCTTCCTGTGACATGTTGGTGTTTTGAGTCTGGTTTGTGTCAAATGGTTGAGAGCCGGTATTTCTCTTTGGGGGTGAGCTTTCTGTTTGATTCTTTGTGCTTCCTGTGTTTTTTCGCTGGGCCCTTCCCATCTAGATTAATCGTTGGATCTTTACTTATAGATTTAGTCTGGTTAACAGCACTCTCTGTGCTCTATTCTTAGGCTGTGGAGTAGTCTAGGTATATTGCTTCCTTTGGCAAGAGGGGAAGACTGTTGTGAATTGATTAGAAATTTTTCTATTTCAGTTGGGGGACTGCTTCTGATGGGTCCAATCCTAGAGGATTGGAGTGATCCAAGACTGCTTTGGTGAGTTAGGACACTGTGTTGTAGTCTTTCAGAGGGCAGGCAGGGTCCACACTAGTAGTGGGCCAAAATTCTCTTTGTTTGTTTGTTTCCCTTTGGTTCTTCCTCTATAGGGGTGGTTTCTGTCTCTATCTGCAGGAAAAATACTAGTTGTGGGGAGTGGATGGTGCCCTCGCTCGCTCAGCGCCCCATTTGCCGCAACTCCCACAGGCAAAAGTCTGCCTTGGCCCAATGTCCCCAGGGACCAGGCTCCACACTCTCGCTTCTGGAGAAGTAGTCAGTGTTTAGACGTGGGTGGGGACCCTATATAAGGTCTGTGGACCTGGGGAGGGGGCCGTCCAGGGAGCCTCTTGGCACCCTATTGCTCCGCAGTGACTTGGCTGTGGGCCCCAAGATGGCTATTGCGCGCCCGTAGATCGCCGGCGTTGGGAGTGACTACTCAGGTTCCGGTATGTACCAGAGCCAGGGGCCTGGCCCGTTCCCAAGCTCAGCGTGGGTTCCCAGTTAGAAGGCAAAAAGAGAGAAGAAATAAGGAAAAAGAAAAAAGAAAAGAAAAGAAAAGAAAAGAAAAGAAGTGAAAAGAAAGAACAGAAGGAGAAGAAAAGGAAAGAGAAAAGAAAAGGAGAAGAGAAGAGGAAAAAAAGAAAAAAAAAATAAAAATAAAAATAAAAAAATAAAAAATAAAAAAAATAAAAAAAAATAAAAATAAAAAAAAAAAACAAAGACAAAAACAAAAATTAAACTAACAAATAACACAAAGAGACCTAACCCAGAAACAGCGAAAACACAAACACAAAAGAACAAAAACAGAGCTACACAACACCACAACGCATCACTAAACGAAGGGATACACAATTCTGAAGTATACAGTTCAGCGGCTCAATGATCGTGTTTTTGCGCCTTAGCGCAGCTCCGCCCCTTCACGCCCGCTCCATTGGTTCCGGAGCGGCAACTCAGTGTTTATTTTACGTCTTAGCGCAGCTCCGCCCCTTCACGCCGGCTCCGTTGGTTCTGGAGCGGCAACTCAGTGTTTATTTTAAGTCTTAGCGCAGCTCCGCCCCTTCACGCCGGCTCCGTTGGTTCCGGAGCGGCAACTCAGTGTTTATTTTAAGTCTTAGCGCAGCTCCGCCCCTTCACGCCGGCTCCGTTGGTTCCGGAGCGGCAACTCAGTGTTTATTTTAAGTCTTAGTGCAGCTCCGCCCCTTCACGCCGGCTCCGTTGGTTCCGGAGCGGCAACTCAGTGTTTATTTTAAGTCTTAGCGCAGCTCCGCCCCTTCACGCCGGCTCCGTTGGTTCCGGAGCGGCAACTCAGTGTTTATTTTAAGTCTTAGCGCAGCTCCGCCCCTTCACGCCGAGTGCCGCCGGCGGAGATGGCGCGGGCCCAGAGACCAGCGGGGGGAGCCGAGGAGAGAGAGCTGCTGGGCACCTTATGGCTCCCGAGCGGTTCCGACTTTGCTTTCAAGATGGCGCCCGCAGCGCTCCGGGGTCGGAGGGGGACCGGCTCCCCGGCAGGCAGAGACCAGGGACCGCCGCTGCCGGGGGGCTTGGCGGGCAAAGCCGCCGGGGGCCACCGGCTGAAGAACCACCGACAAAAGTAGCGCAGAGGTACAGCGCAATTCGCTGATCGGGGATTGATCGTGCCCCTCCCCCCTGGCACAGGTCCGTCCCTTCTCGCTAAGGACTGTCTCAGCCGAGACTTCCCAGGTTCCAAGCTATTCTCCCGAAAAAGCCTCCTGTCTGCAATGCCCTACGTCTCGCTCGGAGATTCTGCTCTGGCTTGCGAGGGGGTCTCCAAGCAATTGGGGGTGGAGGTCAGTGAGGAGCGCAAGCCGCTTTTCCTAAAGACTGCCCCCGCCCCACCTGGGGGCGGGCGCAGCCGCCTGCGCTCCGCTGGCTACTGTCTGTTCCGCGCCTTCCGCAGAGTTCCAAGATCTAAATTTCTGTTCACCTCAGACCTCACTTGCTCTGTTTGTCCCACGCTGATTCTCCGTGGATTCACACCGCTGTTCCTGTGTGGGAGCGGTCCTCTAGCGGTGTGGCAGGTCTGGATCCACGGTTCATCGCCGGAGCGCAGATCCGAGCAGTTACCGCCACTCCGCCATCTTCCCTCCATAAACAATACCTTTAACAGATAACCCTAACCCTGAACATAACACCCAACCCTGTTCCTATTTCTCCCCTTAACACGTAAACCTCACCGTGCGCCTAACTTTAACCTCTTATCCTAACGTTAATGCATAACCCATTTCCTGAGAAAAACCCCTATCCCATAATAAAAACCCTATCTCCTAGTCATCACTGTGACACCTAATCCCTAACCCTAATTCTAAACCGCTAACCCTAACCGTAACCCTACCTACAACCCTAACACTGACAGTAACCCTTACTTCTAACCCCAACGCTATGCCTAACAAAAACCCTAACCCTTGACCCTATCCCTTCACCATAACCCCTAAGCCTTACCCTAACCCTTAACCCTAATCCTAATCCTAACCATTAAACCTAACCCTAGCTCTTAAAGCTAACCCTAAACCATACCCTCATGACTAGACCTAACCCTGACATTAACCTAACACCTAACCCTAACCAGAACCCCTAAAGCTAACCCTGAACCCTATCCCTAACCCTAGCAGTAAACTTTAACCCTAAACCTAAGCCCAAACCGTAACCCTAATCCTATCCTTTTACCCTAAAACTAACCCCTAAACCTAACCCCTATACCTCACCCTAACTCTAACCCCAATCCTAATTCTAACCATACCCCTTCATAAAACACTAACTCCTAATCGCTAACCCTAACACTAACCAAAATCCCTAATCACTAATCCCTAACCCTAACGCTTAACCTTTACCCTAACCGCTAACCCTCACCCTAAATCTTAACACTGACCCTAACCTTAACCTTTAACTCTAAGCCTAACCCTTAACCCTACAGTAAGGAAGACCCTTAATGCTAATGGGATCCCTTATCCCTAACCCTAACACTACAGCTAAAAATAACCCTAACCTTTGATCCTGAAACCTAACCCCTAACACTTACTTTAACCCCAAACC
>NW_027182862.1:105000-152500 GCF_041146395.1 Eulemur rufifrons | reverse complement strand
CCTAAGCGTTAACTCTCACGCTAACCTTTAATCCTAACCCTAATCCCAATCTTCAACCCTAAACCTAACACTTAACCCTAACCCTGTACCGAACCCTAACCCCTCATCTTAACCCTAACCGTAAACCTGAACCCTAAACCAAAGTGTAACCGTTAAACCTAAGACTAACCTTTAACCCTAACCCTAATCCCTAACCCTAAGCCCTCACCCTAACACTAAACTTCATCCTTAACCCTAACCATAATCCTAACCCTAAATCTAATTCTCAGACTTCTTGCTTTCTTAGAGTTTAGAAAGCCTGCAATCCTCCCATGCCATGCGTGAAAGGAGGCTCTACCACTGTGTCCTGCATGAAACCCACGGGCCCATACCCAGGGTATGATAGAGTGGGTTCCCGGGTACAATCCCAGCCCGCTAAACTCCCCCCGCCCGCCTAATGCAGACAGGGCCCGTGTGCTAAGCATAAACAATACCTTATTTTTTTTTTTCTATTATATATATATTTTTTTTCAATTTAGTTTTACAGAATCAAAGAGTCTAACAGTATATCTTGTTAGATACAGTATGTCCTCATAATGTATACATTATTTCTTGTACAATGATATGAAATAATATGGGAAATATTCATGATAAATTATTAAGTGAACAGTGCAAGTTAAAAACAATAGTTTCATATTTTTTTCCCCACCCCCCCTTTCCCGAGTCAGCACCTTCAAGTGTCACCACTCCCCAAACGGTGTGCAATGCACTCGTTGTGCAGGCATACCCCCATCCCCTCCCCCACCCGCCACCCCAGTCTGATGTCCAATTGGTGTCATTCCCAGATTTGTATTTAGGTGATGATCAGGGAAACCAATTTTCTGGTGAGTACATGTGATGCTTGTTTTTCCATTCTTGGGATACTTCACTTAATATAATGGGTTCCAACTCTCTCCAGGAGAACCATAGAGATGTCGTATCTTCATCATTCCTTATAGCTGTGTAATATTCCATGGTATACATATACCACAGTTTACTAATCCAATCATGTATTGATGGGCATTTGGGTTGTTTCCACATCTTTGCTATTGTGAATTGTGCTGCTATAAACATTTGGGTACACGTGCCTTTGTTACAGAATGACCTTTTTTCCTTTGGGTATATGCCCAGTAATGGGATTGCTGGGTCAAATGGCAGGTCTACTTGAATCTGTTTAAGATACCTCCATAATGCTTTCCACAGGGGTTGCACTAGTTTGCAGTCCCACCAGCAGTGTATTAGTGTTCCTGTCTCTCCACACCCACGCCAACATGTGTTGTTTTGGGTTTTTTTGATAAAGGCCATTCTCACTGGGGTTAAGTGATATCTCATTGTGGTTTTGATTTGCATTTCCCTGATGATTAGAGATGTTGAACACTTTTTCATATGTTTGTTAGCCATTTTTATATCTTCTTTTGAAAAATTTCTATTCATGTCCTTTGCCCACTTTTTGATAGGGTTGCTTGATTTTTTCTTGCTGATTTTCCTGAGTTCTAAATAGATTCTTGTTATCAGTCCTTTATCTGATGTGTAGTATGCAAAAATTTTTTCCCATTCTGTAGGTGGTCTGTTTATTCTCTGGACTGTTTCTTTGGCTGTGCAGAAGCTTTTTAGTTTAATCATGTCCCATTCATTTATTTTTGTTGCTGCTGTGATTGCCTTGGGGGTCTTCTTCATAAATTCTCTGCCTAGGCCAATGTCTGTAAGAGTCTTTCCTACATTTTCTTCTAGAATTCTGATTGTATCACGCCTAAGGTTTAAGTCTGTTATCCACCGTGATTTGATTTTTGTGAGAGGTGAAAGCTGTGGGTCCTGTTTCATTCTTCTGCAAGTGGCTAACCAATTCTCCCAGCACCATTTGTTGAATAGGGATTCTTGTCCCCGGAGTATATTCTTTCCCGCTTTGTCAAAAATTAGGTGACTATATGAGGATGGTTCTATATTTGGATTTTCTGTTGTGTTCCACTGGTCTGTGTCCCTGCACTTGTGCCAATACCAGGCTGTTTTAAGAACCACGGCCTTGTAATATAGTTTGAGGTCTGGCAAATTAATACCTCCCATTTTGTTTTTATTGCTTAAAATTGCTTTTGCTATACAGGGTCTTCTTTGATTCCATACAAATTGTATAATTATTTTCTCTATGTCTGTAAAGAATGATGTTGGTAATTTAATAGGGATTGCATTGAATTTGTAGATCACTTTGGGTAGTATAGACATTTTAACAATGTTGATTCTTCCGATCCACGAGCATGGTATATTTTTCCATCTATTTGCAAGTTCTGCTATTTCTTTTCTCAGTGTTTCATAGTTTTCCTTATAGAGGTCCTTTACCTCTTTAGTTAGATATATACCTAGATATTTTATTTTCTTTGTTGCTATTTTGAAGGGTATTGAGTCTTTAATTTGGTTTTCCGATTGACTGTTATTGGCATATATAAATGCCTCTGATTTGTGTATATTAATTTTGTAGCCTGAGACTTTGCTGTATTCGTTAATCAATTCCAGGAGTCTCTTGGTTGAATCCTGGGGGTTTTCCAGATATAACATCATATCATCAGCAAAAAGTGAGAGTTTGATCTCTTCCTTCCCTATTTGGACTCCTTTGATTTTGCTCTCTTGCCTGATAGCTCTCGCAAGGACTTCCAATACTATGTTGAAAAGTAATGGAGACAATGGGCAGCCCTGTCTGGTTCCAGTTCTAAGTGGGAGTGCTTTCAGTTTTTCCCCATTCAGTATGATGTTGGCTGTGGGTTTGTCATATATGGCTTGTATCATTTTTAGGTAGGTTCCATCAATGCCTATTTTGTTAAGCGTTTTTATCATAAAAGGGTGTTGAATTTTGTCAAATGCTTTTTCTGCATCTAATGAGAGTATCATATGATTTTTGTTTTTGCTTCTATTTATGTGGTGAATTACATTTATAGATTTACGTATGTTGAACCACCCCTGCATCTCGGGGATGAAGCCCACTTGGTCGTGGTGGATTACTTTTTTGATAAGTACTTGGATTCGATTTGCTAGTATTTTATTGAAAATTTTTGCATCTATATTCATGAGGGAAATTGGTCTGTAGTTCTCTATTTTTGTTGAGTCCTTTCCAGGCTTTGGTATTAATGTTATATTGGCTTGGTAGAACGTGTTGGGGAGAACTCCATCCTTCTCAATATTGGAGAATAGTTTATGTAGGATGGGCACCAGTTCTTCTTTGTATGTATGGTAAAATTCAGGTGTGAACCCATCTGGACCAGGGCTTTTCTTTTTGGGAAGGTTTTTTATTGCTGTTTCGATTTCAGTTCTTGATATTGGTCTGTTCAGGTACTCTATTTCTTCCTGGTTGAGCCTGGGAAGACTATGTGTCTCTAAAAATTTGTCCATTTCCTCCACGTTCTCCAGTTTGTGTGCATAAAGATTTTTGTAGAATTCATAGATGATATCTTGTATCTCTGTAGCATCGGTTGTGATTTCTCCTTTCATGTTCCTAATGGAGGTTATTAGAGATTTTACTTTTGTGCTCTTGGTTAGTCTAGCCAGAGGTGTGTCTATTTTGTTTATCTTTTCAAAGAACCAACTTTTTGTTTTATTAATTTCCCTTATAGTTTCTTTGTTGTCCTTTTCATTTAGTTCTGATTTGATCTTAGTAATTTTTCGCCTTCTGCTGGGTTTGGGATCGTTCTGTTCTTCTTTCTCCAGCTCTTTGAGTCTATTCGTTAGGTTGTCTATTTGCATGTTTTCTGTCTTTTTGATATAGGCATTTATGGATATGAATTTTCCTCTCAGGACTGCTTTAGCTGCATCCCATAGATTTTGATAAGTTGTATCTCCATTGTCATTTAATTCAAAGAAATTTTTGATTTCCATCTTGATTTCTTCTTTTATAGAATAATTATTCAGGAGAAGGTTATTTAGCTTCCATGACTTTGAGTAAGAGTGAGGGTTTCTGTTTGTGATCATTGTTACTTTTATTCCGCTGTGATCTGAGAAGATGCATGGTATAATTTCTATTTTTTTGAATTTTTGAAGACATGATTTATGTCCTAAGACATGGTCAATCTTAGAGAATGTCCTGTGAGCTGATGAGAAGAATGTATATTCTGTGGACTTTGGGTAGAATGTCCTATAGATGTCAGCCATGCCCATTTGTTCTAGCATTCTATTTAGGTCCATTATGTCTTTGTTTATTTTCTGTTTAGAGGATCTGTCCTGTACTGTCAGTGGGGTGTTAAAGTCTCCAGCTATTACAGTATTATTATCTATCATCTGGTTCAGATCTAGTAGGGTTTGCTTTATGAATCTAGGTGCACCTAGGTTGGGTGCATATATATTGAGTATAGTCATGGCTTCTTGTTGAATTGTGCCCTTGACCAGTATGTAGTAGCCATTTTTGTCTTTTATTATTTTTGTTGGTTTGAAAGCTAAGTTATTGGAAATTAAGATTGCCACACCAGCTTTCTTTTCGTTACCGTTTGCTTGAAATACCGATTTCCATCCTTTTACTTTCAGTCTAAATGCATCTTTGCTCGTTAGGTGGGTTTCTTGGAGACAGCAGATACTTGGCTTGTGCTTTTTTATCCATTGGGACAGTCTATGTCTCTTGAGCGGGGAATTCAAGCCATTCACATTTATTGAGAAAACTGATAAGTGAGACGGTTTTTTGTTCAGCTTGTTGGGTAGAACTTCATTGCAATGTTTTCTCTCCTGAGCCATTGTGGTATCTGGAATTTGATCTTTAGCTCTTGAGTAGTTTTACATTCGTGGATCTTTCTTGTGCTGGTCTGTGTGTAACTCTCTTTTGAGTACTTCTTGCAGGGCTGGTCTTGTCTTGGTGAATTCCCTCAACCTTTGTTTATCTGAGAATGTCTTGATTTCTCCTTCGTATAGAAAACTTAGCTTAGCTGGGTACAAGATTCTAGGCTGGGCATTATTCTGTTTCAGAAGCGTGAAAATGGGGCCCCAAGCTCTTCTTGCTTGTAAGGTTTCAGCTGAGAAATCTGGCGTAATTCTGATGGGTTTTCCTTTGTAAGTTACCTGTTTCTTTCTCCTTACAGCTCGGAGAAGGGACTCTTTAGTGGATATTTTGGTCAGCCTGATGACTACGTGGCGTGGTGTTTTCCTATTTGCTATGAATCTCCCAGGGGTCCTTTGAGCTTCTTGAATCTGTATGTCTAGAGTATTGGCAAGGCCTGGAAAATTTTCCTCGATTATGTCTTCAAATAGCTTGTCCAACCCTTGCTTATTGTCTTCTTCACCCTCAGGGATGCCAATAACTCTCAAGTTAGGTTTCTTCACATAATCCCACATTTCTTGAAGACTCAGATCATTTCTCTTACTTTTTTGATCTATCTCTGTGACTGACTTATTTAGTTGAAAGGAGTTATCTTCAATTTCTGAAATTCTTTCCTCTGTTTGATCTACCCTGCTTTTGAGACTTTCCACAGTGTTTTGTAGCTCTCTGAGTGAATTCTTCATTTCTAGGAGTTCAGTTTGGTTTTTCTTCAATATTTCAATTTCTTTAGTGAATTTTTCCTCCAAATCCTGAATTTTTTTTGCATTTTCCTTGTGTTGTCTGTCCATTGATTCTTGTATATTATTTAGCTTGTTTATGATCCATAATTGGAATTCTTCCTGTGACATGTTGGTGTTTTGAGTCTGGTTTGTGTCAAATGGTTGAGAGCCGGTATTTCTCTTTGGGGGTGAGCTTTCTGTTTGATTCTTTGTGCTTCCTGTGTTTTTTCGCTGGGCCCTTCCCATCTAGATTAATCGTTGGATCTTTACTTATAGATTTAGTCTGGTTAACAGCACTCTCTGTGCTCTATTCTTAGGCTGTGGAGTAGTCTAGGTATATTGCTTCCTTTGGCAAGAGGGGAAGACTGTTGTGAATTGATTAGAAATTTTTCTATTTCAGTTGGGGGACTGCTTCTGATGGGTCCAATCCTAGAGGATTGGAGTGATCCAAGACTGCTTTGGTGAGTTAGGACACTGTGTTGTAGTCTTTCAGAGGGCAGGCAGGGTCCACACTAGTAGTGGGCCAAAATTCTCTTTGTTTGTTTGTTTCCCTTTGGTTCTTCCTCTATAGGGGTGGTTTCTGTCTCTATCTGCAGGAAAAATACTAGTTGTGGGGAGTGGATGGTGCCCTCGCTCGCTCAGCGCCCCATTTGCCGCAACTCCCACAGGCAAAAGTCTGCCTTGGCCCAATGTCCCCAGGGACCAGGCTCCACACTCTCGCTTCTGGAGAAGTAGTCAGTGTTTAGACGTGGGTGGGGACCCTATATAAGGTCTGTGGACCTGGGGAGGGGGCCGTCCAGGGAGCCTCTTGGCACCCTATTGCTCCGCAGTGACTTGGCTGTGGGCCCCAAGATGGCTATTGCGCGCCCGTAGATCGCCGGCGTTGGGAGTGACTACTCAGGTTCCGGTATGTACCAGAGCCAGGGGCCTGGCCCGTTCCCAAGCTCAGCGTGGGTTCCCAGTTAGAAGGCAAAAAGAGAGAAGAAATAAGGAAAAAGAAAAAAGAAAAGAAAAGAAAAGAAAAGAAGTGAAAAGAAAGAACAGAAGGAGAAGAAAAGGAAAGAGAAAAGAAAAGGAGAAGAGAAGAGGAAAAAAAGAAAAAAAAAATAAAAATAAAAATAAAAAAATAAAAAATAAAAAAAATAAAAAAAAATAAAAATAAAAAAAAAAAACAAAGACAAAAACAAAAATTAAACTAACAAATAACACAAAGAGACCTAACCCAGAAACAGCGAAAACACAAACACAAAAGAACAAAAACAGAGCTACACAACACCACAACGCATCACTAAACGAAGGGATACACAATTCTGAAGTATACAGTTCAGCGGCTCAATGATCGTGTTTTTGCGCCTTAGCGCAGCTCCGCCCCTTCACGCCCGCTCCATTGGTTCCGGAGCGGCAACTCAGTGTTTATTTTACGTCTTAGCGCAGCTCCGCCCCTTCACGCCGGCTCCGTTGGTTCTGGAGCGGCAACTCAGTGTTTATTTTAAGTCTTAGCGCAGCTCCGCCCCTTCACGCCGGCTCCGTTGGTTCCGGAGCGGCAACTCAGTGTTTATTTTAAGTCTTAGCGCAGCTCCGCCCCTTCACGCCGGCTCCGTTGGTTCCGGAGCGGCAACTCAGTGTTTATTTTAAGTCTTAGTGCAGCTCCGCCCCTTCACGCCGGCTCCGTTGGTTCTGGAGCGGCAACTCAGTGTTTATTTTAAGTCTTAGCGCAGCTCCGCCCCTTCACGCCGGCTCCGTTGGTTCCGGAGCGGCAACTCAGTGTTTATTTTAAGTCTTAGCGCAGCTCCGCCCCTTCACGCCGAGTGCCGCCGGCGGAGATGGCGCGGGCCCAGAGACCAGCGGGGGGAGCCGAGGAGAGAGAGCTGCTGGGCACCTTATGGCTCCCGAGCGGTTCCGACTTTGCTTTCAAGATGGCGCCCGCAGCGCTCCAGGGTCGGAGGGGGACCGGCTCCCCGGCAGGCAGAGACCAGGGACCGCCGCTGCCGGGGGGCTTGGCGGGCAAAGCCGCCGGGGGCCACCGGCTGAAGAACCACCGACAAAAGTAGCGCAGAGGTACAGCGCAATTCGCTGATCGGGGATTGATCGTGCCCCTCCCCCCTGGCACAGGTCCGTCCCTTCTCGCTAAGGACTGTCTCAGCCGAGACTTCCCAGGTTCCAAGCTATTCTCCCGAAAAAGCCTCCTGTCTGCAATGCCCTACGTCTCGCTCGGAGATTCTGCTCTGGCTTGCGAGGGGGTCTCCAAGCAATTGGGGGTGGAGGTCAGTGAGGAGCGCAAGCCGCTTTTCCTAAAGACTGCCCCCGCCCCACCTGGGGGCGGGCGCAGCCGCCTGCGCTCCGCTGGCTACTGTCTGTTCCGCGCCTTCCGCAGAGTTCCAAGATCTAAATTTCTGTTCACCTCAGACCTCACTTGCTCTGTTTGTCCCACGCTGATTCTCCGTGGATTCACACCGCTGTTCCTGTGTGGGAGCGGTCCTCTAGCGGTGTGGCAGGTCTGGATCCACGGTTCATCGCCGGAGCGCAGATCCGAGCAGTTACCGCCACTCCGCCATCTTCCCTCCATAAACAATACCTTTAACAGATAACCCTAACCCTGAACATAACACCCAACCCTGTTCCTATTTCTCCCCTTAACACGTAAACCTCACCGTGCGCCTAACTTTAACCTCTTATCCTAACGTTAATGCATAACCCATTTCCTGAGAAAAACCCCTATCCCATAATAAAAACCCTATCTCCTAGTCATCACTGTGACACCTAATCCCTAACCCTAATTCTAAACCGCTAACCCTAACCGTAACCCTACCTACAACCCTAACACTGACAGTAACCCTTACTTCTAACCCCAACGCTATGCCTAACAAAAACCCTAACCCTTGACCCTATCCCTTCACCCTAACCCCTAAGCCTTACCCTAACCCTTAACCCTAATCCTAATCCTAACCATTAAACCTAACCCTAGCTCTTAAAGCTAACCCTAAACCATACCCTCATGACTAGACCTAACCCTGACATTAACCTAACACCTAACCCTAACCAGAACCCCTAAAGCTAACCCTGAACCCTATCCCTAACCCTAGCAGTAAACTTTAACCCTAAACCTAAGCCCAAACCGTAACCCTAATCCTATCCTTTTACCCTAAAACTAACCCCTAAACCTAACCCCTATACCTCACCCTAACTCTAACCCCAATCCTAATTCTAACCATACCCCTTCATAAAACACTAACTCCTAATCGCTAACCCTAACACTAACCAAAATCCCTAATCACTAATCCCTAACCCTAACGCTTAACCTTTACCCTAACCGCTAACCCTCACCCTAAATCTTAACACTGACCCTAACCTTAACCTTTAACTCTAAGCCTAACCCTTAACCCTACAGTAAGGAAGACCCTTAATGCTAATGGGATCCCTTATCCCTAACCCTAACACTACAGCTAAAAATAACCCTAACCTTTGATCCTGAAACCTAACCCCTAACACTTACTTTAACCCCAAACCCTAACCCTAATCCTAAGCATTAAACCTAACCCTATCTCTTAACCCTAACGCTAGCCCTTACCCTAACGCCTAGATCTAACCCTAAATCGAACCGACCGCCTAATCCTAACCTTAAGCCCTAATGCTAACTCTAACCCTGAACCCTAAACCTACCCGTAACCCTTAACACTAACCCTATCCGTGAACCTTAACCCTGACCCTAACCATTACCCGCAACCAAGCATTTAACCCTGACCCTACCCCTAATCGTTAATGATAACCATAACACTAAACCCTAACCCTAAGCCCAACACTTATCCCTAATCCTATCCCTTAACCCTAACGATAAGCCTAACCCTAATGCTACCCCCTAAACCTAACCCTAGCCGTGACCAGTAAACCTAACCCTAACCTCTAACACAAACCATAGCACATAACTCTAACTCTAAAACTAACCCTAACCCTAACCCTAAACCCTAAACCCTAACTCTTAACCTTAACACTAAGAGTTAACTCTCACGCTAACCTTTAATCCTAACCCTAATCCTAATCTTCAACCCTAAACCTAACACTTAACCCTAACCCTGTACCAAACCCTAACCCCTCATCTTAACCCTAACCGTAAACCTCAACCCTAAACCAAACTGTAACCGTTAAACCTAAGAGTAACCTTTAACCCTAACCCTAAGCCCTAACCCTAAGCCCTCACCCTAACACTAAACTTCATCCTTAACCCTAACCAGAATCCTAACCCTAAATCTAATTCTCAGACTTCTTGCTTTCTTAGAGTTTAGAAAGCCTGCAATCCTCCCATGCCATGCGTGAAAGGAGGCTCTACCACTGCGTCCTGCATGAAACCCACGGGCCCATACCCAGAGTATGATAGAGTGGGTTCCCGGGTACAATCCCAGCCCCCTAAACTCACCCCGCCCGCCCAATGCAGACAGGGCCCGTGCACTAAGCATAAACAATACATTTAACAGATAACCCTAACCCTGAACATAACACCCAACTCTGTTCCTATTTCTCCCCTTAACACGTAAACCTCACCGTGCGCCTAACTTTAACCTCTTATCCTAACGTTAATGCATAACCCATTTCCTGAGAGCAACCCCTATCCCATAATTCTAACCCTATCTCCTAGTCATCACTGTGACACCTAATCCCTAACCCTAATTCTAAACCGCTAACCCTAACCGTAACCCTACCTACAACCCTGACACTGACAGTAACCCTTACTTCTAACCCCAACGCTATGCCTAACAAAAACCCTAACCCTTGACCCTAACCCTTCACCCTAACCCCTAAGCCTTACCCTAACCCTTAACCCTAATCCTAATCCTAACCATTAAACCTAACCCTAGCTCTTAAAGCTAACCCTAAACCTTACCCTCACGACTAGACCTAACCCTGACACTAACCTAACACCTAACCCTAACCAGAACCCCTAAAGCTAACCCTGAATCTATCCCTAACCCTAGCAGTAAACTTTAACCCTAAACCTAAGCCCAACCCGTAACCCTAATCCTATCCTTTTACCCTAAAACTAACCCCTAAACCTAACCCCTATACCTCACCCTAACTCTAACCCCAATCCTAATTCTAACCATACCCCTTCATAAAACACTAACTCCTAACCGCTAACCCTACCACTAACCAAAAACCCTAATCACTAATCCCTAACCCTAACGCTTAACCTTTACCCTAACCGTTAACCCTCACCCTAAATCTTAACACTGACCCTAACCTTCACCTTTAACTCTAAGCCTAACCCTTAACCCTACAGTAAGGAAGACCCTTAATGCTAATGGGATCCCTTATCCCTAACCCTAACACTACAGCTAAAAATAACCCTAAGCTTTGATCCTTAAACCTAACCCCTAACACTTACTTTAACCCCAAACCCTAACCCTAATCCTAAGCATTAAACCTAACCCTATCTCTTAACCCTAACGCTAGCCCTTACCCTAAGGCCTAGATCTAACCCTAAGTCTAACCTACCGCCTAATCCTAACCTTAAGCCCTAATGCTAACTCTAACCCTGAACCCTAAACCTACCCGTAACCCTTAACACTAACCCTATCCGTGAACCTTAACCCTGACCCTAACCATTACCCGCACCCAAGCATTTAACCTTGACCCTAACCCTAATCCTTACTACTAACCCTAACACTAAACCCTAACCCTAAGCCCAACACTTATCCCTAATCCTATCCCTTAACCCTAACCCTAACCCTAATGCTACCCCCTAAACGTAACCCTAACCGTGACCAGTAAACCTAACCCTAACCTCTAACACAAACCATAGCACATAACTCTAACCCTAAAACTAACCCTAACCCTAACCCTAAACCCTAACTCTTAACCTTAACCCTAAGCGTTAACTCTCACGCTAACCTTTAATCCTAACCCTAATCCTAATCTTCAACCCTAAACCTAACACTTAACCCTAACCCTGTACCAAACCCTAACCCCTCATCTTAACCCTAACCGTAAACCTCAACCCTAAACCAAACTGTAACCGTTAAACCTAAGAGTAACCTTTAACCCTAACCCTAATCCCTAACCCTAAGCCCTCACCCTAACACTAAACTTCATCCTTAACCCTAACCAGAATCCTAACCCTAAATCTAATTCTCAGACTTCTTGCTTTCTTAGAGTTTAGAAAGCCTGCAATCCTCCCATGCCATGCGTGAAAGGAGGCTCTACCACTGTGTCCTGCATGAAACCCACGGGCCCATACCCAGATTATGATAGAGTGGGTTCCCGGGTACAATCCCAGCCCCCTAAACTCCCCCCGCCCGCCTAATGCAGACAGGGCCCGTGCGCTAAGCATAAACAATACCTTTAACAGATAACCCTAACCCTGAACGTAACACCCAACCCTGTTCCTATTTCTCACCTTAACACGTAAACCTCACCGGGCGCCTAACTTTAACCTCTTATCCTAACTTTAATGCATAACGCATTTCCTGAGAACAACCCCTATCCCATAATTCTAACCCTATCTCCTAGTCATCACTGTGACACCTAATCCCTAACCCTAATTCTAAACCGCTAACCCTAACCGTAACCCTACCTACAACCCTAACACTGACAGTAACCCTTACTTCTAACCCCAACGCTATGCCTAATAAAAACCCTAACCCTTCACCCTAACCCCTAAGCCTTACCCTAACCCTTAACCCTAATCCTAATCCTAACCATTAAACCTAACCCTAGCTCTTAAAGCTAACCCTAAACCTTACCCTCACGACTAGACCTAACCCTGACACTAACCTAACACCTAACCCTCACCAGAACCCCTAAAGCTAACCCTGAACCCTATCCCTAACCCTAGCAGTAAACTTTAACCCTAAACCTAAGCCCAACCCGTAACCCTAATCCTATCCTTTTACCCTAAAACTAACCCCTAAACCTAACCCCTATACCTCACCCTAACTCTAACCCCAATCCTAATTCTAACCATACCCCTTCATAAAACACTAACTCCTAACCGCTAACCCTAACACTAACCAAAAACCCTAATCACTAATCCCTAACCCTAACGCTTAACCTTTACCCTAACCGTTAACCCTCACCCTAAATCTTAACACTGACCCTAACCTTAACCTTTAACTCTAAGCCTAACCCTTAACCCTACAGGAAGGAAGACCCTTAATGCTAATGGGATCCCTTATCCCTAACCCTAACACTACAGCTAAAAATAACCCTAACCTTTGATCCTGAAACCTAACCCCTAACACTTACTTTAACCCCAAACCCTAACCCTAATCCTAAGCATTAAACCTAACCCTATCTCTTAACCCTAACGCTAGCCCTTACCCTAACGCCTAGATCTAACCCTAAATCTAACCTACCGCCTAATCATAACCTTTAGCCCTAATGCTAACTCTAACCCTGAACCCTAAACCTACCCGTAACCCTTAACACTAACCCTATCCGTGAACCTTAACCCTGACCCTAACCATTACCCGCACCCAGGCATTTAACCCTGACCCTACCCCTAATCCTTAATGATAACCCTAACACTAAACCCTAACCCTAAGCCCAACACTTATCCCTAATCCTATCCCTTAACCCTAACCCTAACCCTAATGCTACCCCCTAAACGTAACCCTAACCGTGACCAGTAAACCTAACCCTAACCTCTAACACAAACCATAGCACATAACTCTAACCCTAAAACTAACCCTAACCCTAACCCTAAACCCTAACTCTTAACCTTAACCCTAAGCGTTAACTCTCACGCTAACCTTTAATCCTAACCCTAATCCTAATCTTCAACCCTAAACCTAACACTTAACCCTAACCCTGTACCAAATCCTAACCCCTCATCTTAACCCTAACCGTAAACCTCAACCCTAAACCAAAGTGTAACCGTTAAACCTAAGAGTAACCTTTAACCCTAACCCTAATCCCTAACCCTAAGCCCTCACCCTAACACTAAACTTCATCCTTAACCCTAACCATAATCCTAACCCTAAATCTAATTCTCAGACTTCTTGCTTTCTTAGAGTTTAGAAAGCCTGCAATCCTCCCATGCCATGCGTGAAAGGAGGCTCTACCACTGTGTCCTGCATGAAACCCACGGGCCCATACCCAGAGTATGATAGAGTGGGTTCCCGGGTACAATCCCAGCCCCCTAAACTCCCCCCGCCCGCCTAATGCAGACAGGGCCCGTGCGCTAAGCATAAACAATACCTTTAACAGATAACCCTAACCCTGAACATAACAACCCAACCCTGTTCCTATTTCTCCCCTTAACACGTAAACCTCACCGTGCGCCTAACTTTAACCTCTTATCCTAACGTTAATGCATAACCCATTTCCTGAGAACAACCCCTATCCCATAATTCTAACCCTATCTCCTAGTCATCACTGTGACACCTAATCCCTAACCCTAATTCTAAACCGCTAACCCTAACCGTAACCCTACCTACAACCCTAACACTGACAGTAACCCTTACTTCTAACCCCAACGCTATGCCTAACAAAAACCCTAACCCTTGACCCTAACCCTTCACCCTAACCCCTAAGCCTTACCCTAACCCTTAACCCTAATCCTAATCCTAACCATTAAACGTAACCCTAGCTCTTAAAGCTAACCCTAAACCTTACCCTCACGACTAGACCTAACCCTGACACTAACCTAACACCTCACCCTATCCAGAACCCCTAAAGCTAACCCTGAACCCTATCCCTTACCCTAGCAGTAAACTTTAACCCTAAACCTAAGCCCAACCCGTAACCCTAATCCTATCCTTTTAGCTAAACCTAACCCCTATACCTCACCCTAACTCTAACCCCAATCCTAATTCTAACCATACCCCTTCCTAAAACACTAACTCCTAACCGCTAACCCTAACACTAACCAAAAACCCTAATCACTAATCCCTAACCCTAACGCTTAACCTTTACCCTAAGAAGTAGGAGAGTCATATGTATGAACGGTTACATTCACGCAGAGAAAGAAACTGTTGGGTGGTGTATGTACGCATGTTAATCTATACTTTGGAGGAAGTTCGAGAGTCATATCTGGGGGAAATTGCAGTCACTTAGAGAAAGCAACAATCGGGGCCCGTTTTGTAGATCTGCTAAATTCTATTTTGGAAGAAGAGTGAAATTCATATGTGGGAACGCTTATGTTCACTCAGAGAAATCAACGATAGGGCAGTGTTTCGTTGGGATGCTAAAGTGTAGTTTGGAAGAAGTTCGCGAGTCTTATATAAGAAAGCTTACAGTCACCTAGAGAAAGTAACTCTCGGCAGATTGTTTCTAAGCGTGCTAAACTCTAATTTGCATCAATTGTGAGAGTCAAACATGGGAACGCTTACATTCACTCAGAGAACGCAACGTTTGGGTGGTGGTTTGTAAGCATTCTAAACTGTATTTTGGAGGAAGTAGGAGAGTCATATATACGAATGCTTACATTCACGCAGAGAAAGCAACTCTGTGATCGTATTTTGTTGGCATGCTAAACTGTGGTTTGGAAGAAGTTCGAGAGCCTTATATAGGAAAGATTACAGTGACACAGAGAAAACAACTCTCTGTAGTTTGTTGGTAGGTCTACTAAACTGTAATTTGGATGATGTGTGAGAACGCTTGCATTCACTCAGAGAAAGAACTTTGTCGTGGTGGTTTGTAGGAATAACAACTGTAGTTCGAAGAAGTAGGAGAGTCATATATGAACGGTTACATTCACGCAGAGAAAGCAACTGTGGAGTGGCGTATGTAATCATCATAATCTGTAGTTTGGAGGAAGTTTGAGAGTCATATCTGGGGAAAATTAGAGTCATTTAGAGAAAGGAACAATCGGGGGCTGGTGTGTAGGTCTGCTAAATTCTATTTTGGAAAAAGAGTGAGAGTCATATATGGGAACGCTTATGTTGACTCAGAGAAATCAACGATGGGGCGTTGTATTGTTGGCATGCTAAACTGTAGTTTGGAAGAAGTTCGAGAGTCTTATATAGGAAAGTTTACAGTCACCTAGAGAAAGCAACTCACAGGAGGTGGTTTGTAAGCCGCTAAACTCTAATTTGGATGAAGTGAAAGAGGCATACATGGATACGCTTCATTCACTCAGAGAAAGGTAAATTGGGGTGCCGGTTTGTAGGTATACTAACTCCAGTTTGGAAGAAGTACGAGAGTCATATATATGAACGATTATATGGACGCAGAGAAAGCAACTATGGGGTGGTGTTTTGTAGGCCTGCTAAAATATAGTTTGGAAGAAGTTCGAAAGCAGACAGTCACTTAGAGAAAGCAACTCTTGGCGGTGGATTTTTAGGTCTGCTAAATTGTATTTTGAAAGAAGTACCAGAGTCATATATTCAAACGCTTACATTCATGCAGAGAAAGGAACTGTGGGGTGGTGTTTTCTAGGCGTGCTAAACTCTAGTTTGGACGAAGTTTGAGAATCACATATAAGAAAGCTTAGAGTCACTTAGAGAAAGCAAATCTCTGGGTGTGGAATGTAGGCGTGCTAAACTCTATTTTGGTTTAGATTGAGAGTCATATATGGAAAGGGTTACATTCACTCAGAGAAAGCAACGATGGTGTGGTGGTTTGTAGGCATACTAAACTCTAGTTTGGAAGAAGTAGGAAAATGATATATGGGAACGCTTACATTCATGCAGAGAAAGCAATTATGGGGTGGCTTTTTTGTACCCATGCTAATCTCTAGTTTGGAAGAAGTTATATAGGAAAGCGTACACTCATTTATAGAAACCAACTTTCGGGGGATGAAGGGTAGGCCTGCAAAACTCTACTTTGGAAGAAGTGGGAGAGTCATATTGGGGACCACGTACATTGACTCAGAGAAATCGAGGATGGGGTTGTGTTTTGTAGGCATACTAAACTCTAGTTTGGAGAAAGTACGAGAATCATATATAGGAACGCTTACATTCATGCAGAGAAAGCAACTATGGAGTGAGGTTTGTATGCCTACTAAACTATAGTTTGGAGGAAGTTTAGAATCTTATATAGCAAAGCTTACAGTCACCTAGAGAGAGCAACTCTTGGGAGATGATTTCTAAGCCTGATAATTTGCACCAACTCTTAAAGTCAAGTATGGGAAGGTTTACATCCACTCAGAACGCAAGGTTTGGGTTGCAGTTTGTGGCCTTAATTGTAGTTCGGAAGAAGTAGGAAAGTCATATATATGAACGGTTACATTCACGCAGACAAACCAGCTATGGAGTGATGTGTGTATGCCTACTAAACTATAGTTTGGAGGATGTTCGAGAGTCATATCTGGAAAGCTTACAGTCATTTAGAGAAAGAAACTCTCAGGGGGTGGTTCGTAGGCCTGCTAAACTCTATTTTCAATGAAGTGTTAAAATCATATACAGGAACGCTTACATTCACTCAGAGAAAGCAACGTTGGGGTGGCCGTTTGTGAGCATACTAAACTCTACTTTGGAAGAGGTACAAGAGACATAAATACGAACGCTTACATTAACACAGAGAAAGCAAATACGGGGTGCTGTAGTGCAGGCATGCTAAACTATAGAATGGAAGAAGTTCGAAAGCTGACAGTCACTTAGAGAAAGCAACTCTTGGCGGGTGATTTTTTAAGTCTGCTAAATTGTATTTTGAAAGACGTGTCAGAGTCTTATATACAAACGCTTACATTCATGCGTAGAAAGAAACTATGGGGTGATGTGTTGTGGGGATGCTAAACTGCAGTTTGGAAGAAGTTCGAGAGTGTTATGTAGGATAGCTTACAGTCACCTAGAGAAAGCAACACTCAGGAGAGCTTTGCAAGCCTGCTAAACTCTAACAAGCAGCGATTGTGAGAGTCAAACATGGGAACGCTTACATTCACGGAGAGAACACAACGTTTGGGTGTTGGTTTGTAGGCATAATAACTGTAGTTCGGAAGAAGTAGGAGAGTCATATATGAACGGTTACATTCACGCAGAGAAAGCAACTGTTGGGTGGCGTATGTATGCATGCTAATCTGTAGTTTGGAGGAATTTCGAGAGTCATATCTGGGGAAAATTACAGTCACTTAGAGAAAGCAACCATCGGGGGCCATTTTGTAGATCTGCTAAATTCTATTTTGAAAGAAGAATGAGAGTCATATATGGGAACGCTTATGATCACGAAGAGAAATCAACTATGGGGCAGTGTTTTGTTGGCATGCTAAACTGTAGTTTGGAAGAAGTTCGCGAGTCTTACATAGGAAAGTTTACAGTCACCCAGAGAAAGCAACTCTCGGGAGATTGTTTCTAAGCATGCTAAATTCTAGATTGCATCAATTGTGAGAGTCAAACATGGGAACGCTTACATTGACTCAGAGAACGCAACGTTTGGGTGGTGGTTTGTAAGCATTCTAAACTGTATTTTGGAGGAAGTAGGAGAGTCATATATACGAATGCTTACATTCACGCAGAGAAAGCAACTCTGTGATCGTATTTTGTTGGCATGCTAAACTGTGGCTTGGAAGAAGTTCGAGAGCCTTACATAGGAAAGATTACAGTGACACAGAGAAAAACAAATCTCTGTAGTTTGTTGGTAGGTCTGCTAAACTGTAATTTGGATGAAGTGTGAGAACGCTTGCATTCACTCACAGAAAGAACGTTGTCGTGATGGTTTGTAGGAATAAATGCTGTAGTTCAAAAGAAGTAGGAGAGTCATATATGAACGGTTACATTCACGCAGAGAAAGCAACTGTGGGGTGGTCTATGTAATCATCATAATCTAGTTTGGAGAAAGTTCGAGAGTCATATGTGGGAAAAATTAAAGTCACCTAGAGAATTGGAACCATCGGGTGTTGTGTAGGTCTGCTAAATTCTATTTTGGAAGAAGAGTGAGAGTCATATATGTGAACGCTTATGTTCACTCAGAGAAATCAACGATGGGGCGCTGTATTGTTGGCATGCTAAACTGTAGTTTGGAAGAAGTTCGAGAGTCTTATATAGGAAAGTTTACAGTCACCTAGAGAAAGCAACTCACAGGAGGTGGTTTGTGGGCCGCTAAACTCTAATTTGGATGAAGTGAAAGAGGCATACATGGATACGCTTCATTCACTCAGAGAAAGGTAAATTTGGGTGCCGGTTTGTAGGTATACTAACTCCAGTTTGGAAGAAGTACGAGAGTCATATATATGAACGATTATATGGACGCAGAGAAAGCAACTATGGGGTGGTGTTTTGTAGGCATGATAAAATATAATTTGGAAGAAGTTCGAAAGCTGACAGTAACTTAGAGAAAGCAACTCTTGGCGGTTGATTTTGAGGTCTGCTCAATTGTATTTTGATAGAAGTACAAGAGTCATATATAAAATCGCTTATATTTATGCTGAGAAAGAAACTATGTGGTTATGTTTTGTTGGCGTGCTGAAATGTAGTTTCGAAGACGTTCGACAGTCTTTTATAGGAAAGCTTACAGTCCCCCAGAGGAAGCAACTTTCGAGAGATAGTTTGTAAGCCTGCTAAACTCTACTTTGCATCATTTGGAACAGTCATACTTGGGAACGCTAACATTCTCTGAGAGAACGCAACGTTTGGTTGGTTGTTTGTAAGCATACTAAACTGTATTTTGGAAGAAGTAGCAGAGTCATATATATGAGTGCTTACATTCACGCAGAGAGGGCAACTATGGGGTGGTGTTTTGTAGGCATGCAAATCTCTAGTTGCGAAGAAGTTAAGAGTAATAGGAAAGCTTACAGTCTCACAGAGAAAGCAACCCTTGGGGGCCGGTTTGTAGTTCTGCCAAATTCTATTTTGGATGAAGTGTGAATCTTAAATGGGAACGCTAACATTCACTCAGAGAAAGCAAGGTTGCGGTGGTGATTTTTAGTCACACTAAACTGGAGTTTGGAGGAAGTACGAGAATAAAAGAATGCTTACATTCACTCAGAAAAAGCAACGTTGGGGAGGTGGTTGGTAGGTGTACTATACTTTGGAAGAAGTACGAGCGTGATGCATAGGAACGCTTACATTCACGCAAACTATGGGGTGGCCTTTTGTTGGCATGCTAAACTATGTCCCAAAGTCATATATAGGAAAGCTTATAGTGAGAGAAAGCAACTCTCGGGCGGTGTTTTGTAGGTCCGGCAAATTGCATTTTGAAAGCAGTCCGAGATTCATATAAGGGAAGGCCTATATCCACTCAGAGAAAGCAATGTTAGGCTGGTGGTTTGTAGGCATACTAAACTGTATTTTGGAACTCGTATGTATGACTCTCACACTTGATCCAAATGAGAGTTCACCAGGCCTATAAACCACATCCTGAGAGTTGCTTTCTCTAGGTGAATGTAAGCTTTCCTATGTAAAACTCTCGAACTTCTTCCAAACTAAAGTTTAGCATGCCAACAATACACCACCGCATCGTTGCTTTCTCTGAGTGAACATAAGCATTCCCTTATATGAATCACTTTTTCCAAAATAGAATTTAGCAGACCTACAAACCAGTCCCCGATGGTTGATTTAGCTATGTGACTGTAATTTTCCCCAGATATGACTCTCAAACTTCCTCCAAAGTATAGATTAACATGCGTACATACACCACCCAACAGTTTCTTTCTCTGCGTGAATGTAACTGTTCATATATATGACTCTCCTACTTCTTCCGACCTACAGTTATTATGCCTACAAACCACCACCCAAACGTTGTGTTCTCTCCGTGAATGTAAGCTTTCCCATATTTGACTCTCACAATTGCTGCTAATTAGTGTTTAGAGGCTTGCAAAGCTGTCCCGAGTGTTGTTTTCTCTAGGTGACTGTAGCTATCCTATATAACACTCTGGAAGTCCTTTCAAACTGCAGTTTAGCATGCCAACAACACATCACCCCATAGTTTCTTTCTCTGCATAAATGTAAGCGTTTGTGTATATAACTCTTGTACGTCTTTCAAAATACAATTTAGCAGACCTAAAAATCACCCGCCAAGAGTTGCTTTCTCTAAGTGACTGTCAGCTTTCGAACTTCTTCCAATCTATAGTTTAGCATGCCTGCACTACACACCCCGTATATGCTTTCTCTGTGTTAATGTAAGCGTTCCTATGTATGTCTCTCGTACCTCTTCCAAAGTAGAGTTTAGTATGCTCAAAAACGGCCACCCCAACGTTGCTTTCTCTGAGTGAATGTAAGCGTTCCTGTATATGATTCGAACACTTCATTGAAAATAGAGTTTAGCAGGCCTACGAACCACCCCCAGAGAGTTGCTTTCTCTAAATGACTGTAAGCTTTCCAGATATGACTCTCGAACATCCTCCAATCTATCGTTTAGTAGGCATACAAACATCACTCCATAGTTGCTTTCTCTGCATGAATGTAAGCGTTCCTATAAATGATTCTCGTCCTTCTTCCAAACTAGAGTTTAGTATGCCTACAAACCACAACCCCGTCGTTGATTTCTCCGAGTGAATATACCCAGTCCCCCATATGACTCTCCCCCTTCTTCCAAAGTAGAGTTTTGCAGGCCTACAAATCATCCCCCGAAAGTTGGTTTCTATAAATGACGGTACGCTTTCCTATATATTACTCTTTAACTTCTTGCAAAATAGAGATTTGCATGGCTACAAAAAAGCCACCCCATAATTGCTTTCTCTGCATGAATGTAAGCGTTCCCATATATCATTCTCCTACTTCTTCCAAACTAGAGTTCAGTATGCCTACAAACGACCACACCATCGTTGCTTTCTCTGAGTGAATGTAAGCCTTCCCATATATGACTCTCACTCTGAAACCAAAATAGAGTTTGGCACACCTACATTCCACACCCAGAGATTTGCTTTAAGCGACTCTAAGCTTTCTTATATGTGATTGTCAAACTTCGTCCAAACTAGAGTTTGGCATGCCTAGAAACCACCCCACAGTTGCTTTCTCTGCATGAATGTAAGCGTTCATATACATGACTCTCGTACTTCCTCCAAAATACAGTTTAGAATGCCTACAAACCACCACCCAAACGTTGCGTTCTCTGAATGAATGAAAGCATTCCCATGTTTGACTCTCACAATTGATGCAAAGTAGAGTTTAGCAGGCCAAGAAAGGCTCTCCCGAGAGTTACTTTCTCTAGGTGACTGTAAGCTTTCCTAAATAAGACTCTCCAACTTCTTCCAAACTACAGGTTAACATGCCCACAAAACATCACCCCATGGTTTTTTCTTTGCATGAATGTAAGCATTAGTATATATGACTCTGGTACTTCTTTCAAAATACAATTTAGCAGACCTAAAAATCACCCACCAAGAGTTGCTTTCTCTAAATGACTGTTCAGGTTTGGAACTTCTTCCAAACTATAGCATGCTTACAAAACACCACCACGTAGTTGCTTTCTCTGTGTGAATGTAAGCCTTCCCAAATATCATTCTCGTACTTCTTCCAAACTATTTAGTATGCCTACAAAAACCACCCCAGTGTTGTTTCTCTGAGGGAATGTAAGCGGTCCCATGTTTGACTCTCACACTTCATCCAAATTAGAGTTTAGCATGTGTACAAAAAAATCTCCCGAGAGTTGCTTTCCCTGGGTGACGGTAATCTTTCCTTTATAAGGTTCTCCAACTTCTTCCAAACTACAGTTTAGCATGCCTACAAAACCTGACGCCATAAGTGCTTTCTCTGTGTGAATGTAAGTGTTCCTATATAGGACTCTCGTACTTCTTCTAAACTACAGTTTAGTATGCCCTACAAACCACCACCCAAACGTTGTTTTCTCTGAGTGAATGTAAGCGTTCCCATCTATGACTCTCACACTTCAACCAAAATAACTCTATTTCAACCAAAATAACTCTACATTCCACGCCCAGAGAGTTGCTTTCTCTACGTGACTGTAAACTTTCCTATATATGACTCTCAAACTTCGTCCAAACTAGAGTTTTGCAAGCCTACAAAACACCACCCCATAGTTGCATTTGGTGCCGGAATGTAAGCGGTTCTACATGTGATTCTCTTGCTTCTTCTAGGAACCACAACCACAACGTTGCTTTCACTGAGTTCCCATATATTATTCTAACACTTCATTGAAAATAGAGTTTAGCAGGCCTACGAAACACCCCCGAGGGTTGCTTTCTCTAAGTGACTGTAAGCTTCCCAGATATGGCTCTCGAACTTCCTCCAAACTATATTTTAGTAGGCATACAAACATCACTCCATAGTTGCTTTCTCTGCGTGAAGGTAAGCTTTCCTATATACGATTCTCGTACTTCTTCCAAACTAGAGTTGACTATGCCTACAAATCACAATCCCATCGTTGATTTCTCTGAGTGAATGCACGCGGTCCCCAATATGACTCTCTCCCACTTCCAAACTGGAGTTTTGCAGGTGTACAAAACATCCCCCGAGAGTTGGTTTCTATGACTGTACCCTTTCCTATATATTACTCCTTAACTTCTTCCAAACTAGAGATTAGCATGGCTACAAAAACGCCACCCCATAATTGCTTTCTCTACGCGAATGTAAGCGTTCCCATATATCATTCTCCTACTTCTTCCAAACTAGAGTTTAGTATGCCTACAAACCACCACGCCGTCGTTGCTTTCTCTGAGGGAATGTAAGCCTTCCCATATATGACTCTCACTCTTAAACCAAAATAGAGTTTAGCAGGCCTACATTCCACACCCAGAGATTTGCTTTCTCTAAGTGACTCTAAGCTTTCTTATATGTGATTCTCAAACTTCGTCCAAACTAGAGTTTAGCATGCCTATAAAACACCACCCCATAGTTACTTTCAGTGCGTCAAAATGTATGTGCTCCTATATGTGATTCTCGTGCTTCTTCCAAACTGCAGTTTAGTAAGCCTACAAACAACCCCATCGTTGCTTTCTCTGAGTGAATGTAAGCCTTCTCATATATGACTCTCACACTTCAACCAAAACAGGGTTTTGCAGGCCTACAAACCACCCGCCAAGACTTGCTTTTTCAAAGTGGCTGTTACCTTTCCTATATAGGACTCTGGAACTTCTCCCAAGCTAGACTTTAACATGTCTACCTGACACTACTCCGTAGTTGCTCTCGCTGTGTGAATGTAAGCGTTCCTATATATGAGTCTTGTACCTCTTCTTAACTAACATCTGGCATGCCAAAATAACACTCCCCCATAGTTGCTTTCTTTGAGTCAATGTAAACATTCCTATATATGTCTCTCGCACTTCTTCCAAACTAGAGTTGAATAAGTCTACAAACCAATCCCCGACAGCTGTTTTCTCTGAACGAATTTAAGCGTTCCTATATATGACTATGGCACTTCCTCCAAACTAGAGTTTAGAAAGCCTACACTCCACCCCTGTTCGTTGCTTTCTCTAAGTTACTGTATGCTTTCCTATACATGGCTCTCGAAATTTTCCAAACTAGAGTTAGCATGCCTACTATACACCTACACATAATTGCTTTGTCTGAGTGAATATAAGCCTTCCTATATATGACTGTCGCACTTTTTCCAAATTAGAGTGTAGCCAGCCTGGAAAGCACCCCTTATAGTTGTTTTCATTGAGTGAATGTTAACATTCCTATGTATGACTCTCGCAACTTTTCCAATCTAAGATTTTAGCAATGCTACAAATCCCCCGCCGAGAGTTCCTATACATAACTGTCCTCTTTTTCCAAGCTAGAGTTTAGGAAGCCTAGAATCTGTCCCCCCGTAGACGCTTTATGTGAACGTAAGCGTTCTATATATGACTCTTGCCTTCCTCCAAACTAGAGCTTAGCAAGCCTACAAACCAACTCCCTATAATTGCTTTCTCTGAATGAATGATATCGTTCCTATATAAGACTCTCGAACTTCTTCCAAACCAGAGTTTAACAAGCCAAAAAAGCACCCCCCATAGATGCTTCCTCTAACTCAAAGCTAATATTCCTATATATGATTCAGCTTCTTCATCCAAACTAGAGTAAGGCAAGCCTACAAATCACACATCAATAGTTGCTTTCTATAAGTAAATGTAAGCATCCCTATATATGACTATAGCAATTCTTCCAAACTGGAGTTTAGCAAGCCTACAGACCCCAGGACTCCACTCCATAGTACCCTGGGCATTGGCGCCTGCCTGTCATGCAGGACATAGGGGCGGACGCTCATCTCAGACACGGCATTGGTGGATTGTAGGCTTTTTTAAGTTTTTGAATTGAAGAACTCTGAGAATTGGAATTCGGTTTAGGGTAAGGTTAGGTGTTAGGGACTAGGATTAGATTTAGGGGTTAGGGTTTTAGGTTAGAATTAGGGTTAGGATTACTGTTAGGGTTAGAGATTAGGATTATGTTTAGTGGTTGGGTTTAGGTTTAGGGTGAGAGGCAAGAGTAAGGGTCAGGGATTAGGGTTACTGTTAGGAGTTAGATTCAGGGCTTACGAAGGGTTTGGTTTAGTGATAGGGTTAGGGCTTACGTTTAACGGTGTGTGTTAGGGCACGGGCCCCGTCTAATGTACGGGGCACTGTGGGTGTGGAGCAAGGCTGCGTCCCCACTTCATCTTACCCTTGGTGTTGGGCTTCAACTGTCACGCAGGACAAAGGCAGAGGCTCATGAAACGCATGGTTAGGATTAAGGTTTAAGGTTAGGGTCAAGGTTGAGGGTTAGGGTGAGGGTTAACAGTTAGAGTTAGGGTAAGGGGGTTAGGGATAGGGTTAGGGTTAAGGGTTAGGTTTATGGTTCAGGTTTAAGGTTAGCGTTAGAGGGTAGGGTTAGTGTAACTGTAGGTCAGTGTTGCGGTTAGATCTCTAGGCATTAGGGTAAAGGTCAGGGTTAGGGTTAAGAGTTAGGGTTAAGTTTAATGGTTAAGGATTGGGATTAGGGTTGAGGGTTAGGGTTAAGATTATGGGTAATGACTCAGGATCAAAGGTTAGGGTTATTTTTAGGCGTAGGGTTAGCGTAAGGGGTTAGGGTTAATGTTAGTGTTGTTGGTAGGGTTAAGGTTAGGGTTGGCGTTTCAGAATTAGGGATTAGGTGTTATGGTTATGGCTAGGAGTTAGCGTTAGATTTACGGTATAGGTCTTGTTCTCAGGGTGTCATGCATTAACGTTAAGATAAGGGGTTAAAGTTAGGGTTACGGTGAGCTTTACCTGTTAAGGTGAGCAGTAGGATCAGGGTTAGGTGTTATGTTCTGGGTTAGGGTTATGGGTGAGGGGTAGGGTTTATCCTTAGGGCACGGGCCCTGTATGCACTAGGAGGCGAAGTTAGGGGTCTGTGATGGTCGCTGGGAACCCTCTCTATCGCACGCAGTGTATGGGCCTCTGGGTTTCATGCAGGACACTGTGGCAGAGCCGGCTTTCATGCATGGCTTAGTAGGATTGTAGGCTTTCAAAACTCTGAGAAAGCAAGAAGTCTGAGAATTAGATTTCGGGTTAGGATTACGGCACGGTTTAGGGATGAAGATTAGTGGTTAGGGTGAGGGCTTAGGGTTAGGGGTTAGGGTTAGGGTTAGGGTTGCTGGTAGGGTGAAGGTTAGGTTTGACGTTTTAGAATTAGGGATGAGGTGTTACGGTTATGACTATGGTTTAGGATTAGAATTACGGGATAGGGCTTCTTCTCAAGGTGTTATGCATTCACGTTAAGTTAAGGGGCTAAGTTAGGGTTACGGGGAGGTTTATGTTTTAAGGTGAGCAATAGGATCAGGGTTAGGTGTTATGTTCAGGGTGAGGGTTATCTGTTAGGGGTAGTGTTTATAAATAGCGTACGGGCCCTGTCTGCACTGGGCGGGGGGCTGGGGTTAGGGGGATGGGATTGTCCCCGGGAACACACTCTATCGTACGCTGGGTATGGGCTCCTGTGTTTCATGCAGGACACAGTGGCAGAGCCCCCTTTTACTCATGGCATGGGAGGATTGTAGGCTTTCTAAACTCTGAGAAAGCAAGAACTCTGAGAATTAGATTTAGGGGTAGGATTCTGGTAATGTTTAGGGATGAAGATTAGTGTCAGGGTGGGGTCTTGGGTTAGGGGTTGGGGTTAAAGGTTAGTGTTAGGTTTAACAGTTACAGTTAGGTTTACGGTTAAGTCTCAGGGTTCGGGTTAAGGTTTGAGTTTAGCGTTTGGCACAGGGGTAGGCTTCAGTGTTAGCTTCATGGTTAAAGATTAGGAGTAGGGTTAGTGTGAGGGTTAAGGGTAAGGGTCAAGATTAAGGGTTCAGGTTGGGGTTAGGCTTAGGTTTAGGGTTAGGGGTCAAGGGTCAGGTTTAGGGTTAAGTGTTGGGCTTAGGGTTGGGGTTTAGTGTTAAGTTTATCGTTAAGGATTAGGGTTAGTGTCAGGGTTAAATGCTTGGGTGCGGGTAATGGTTAGGGTCAGGGTTAAGGTTTATGGATAGGGTTAGTGTTAAGGGTTTACGGGTAGGTTTAGGGTTCAGGGTTAGAGTTAGCATTACGGCTTAAGGTTAGGATTAGGTGGTAGGTTAGATTTTAGGGTTAGATCTAGGCGTTAGAGTAAGGGTTAAGAGATAGGGTTAGGTTTAATGCTTAGGATTAGGGTTAGGGTTTGGGGTTAAAGTAAGTGTTAGGGGTTAGGTTTAAGGATCCAAGGTTAGGGTTATTTTTAGCTGTAGTGTTAGGGTTAGGGATAAGGGATAAGGTTGGCGTGAGGGTTTTCCTTACTGTTAGGGTTAAGGGTCAGGCTTAGATTAAAGGTTAAGGTTAGGGTCAGCGTTAAGGGTTAGGGTGAGGGTTAACGGTTACGGTAAAGGTTAAGCGTTAGTGTTAGGGATTAGCAATTAGGGTTTTTGGTAAGTGTTAGGGTTAGGAGTTAGTGTTTTATGAAGGGGTATGGTTAGAATTAGGATTGGGGTTAGTGTTAGGGTTTGGTTTAGGAGTTAGGTTTAGGCTAAAAGGATAGGATTAGCGTTAAGGGTTGGGCTCAGGTTTAGGGTTAAAGTTTAGTGTTAGGGTTAATGTTTAGTGTTATGGTCCAGTTTAAGTGTTAGGGTGAGGGTTAACGGTTAGGATTAGGCTTAGAGGTTGGGGATATAGTGAGGGTTCAGTGTTAGGGTTAGGTTTAGGGTTCAGGGTTAAGGTTAGCTGTAGGGGTTATGGTTAGGGTTAGGTGTTAGGTTAGTGTCAGGGTTAGGTCTAGTCGTGAGGGTAAGGTTTAGGGTTAGCTTTAAGAGCTAGGTTTAGGTTGAATGGATAGGATTAGGATTAGGGTTAAGGGTTAGGGTAAGGCTTAGGGGTTAGGGTGAAGGGTTAAGGGTTTTTGTTAGGCATAGCGTTGGGGTTAGAAGTAAGGGTTACTGTCAGTGTTAGGGTTGTAGGCAGGGTTACGGTTAGAGTTAGCGGTTTAGAATTAGGGTTAGGGATTAGGTGTTACAGTGACGACTAGGAGATAGGGTTAGAATTATGGGATAGGGGTTGTTCTCAGGGAATGGGTTATGCACTAACGTTAGGATAAGAGGTTAAAGTTAGGCTCACGGTGAGGTTTACGTGTTAAGGGGAGAAATAGGAACAGGGTTAGGTGTTATGTTCACGGTGAGGGATATCTGTTACAGGTATTGTTTATGCTTAGCGCACGGGCCCTGTCTGCCTTAGGCGGGGGTGGGGGGAGGTTAGGGGACTGGGATTGTCACCAGGATCCCACTGTATCGTACTCTGGGTATGGGCCCGTGGGTTTGATGCAGGACACAGTGGTAGAGCCTCCTTTCACGCATGGCATGGGAGGATTGCAGGCTTTCTAAACTCTAAGAAAGCAAGAAGTCTGAGAATTAGATTTAGGGTTAGGATTCTGGTTAGGGTTAAGGATGAAGTTTAGTGTTAGGGTGAGGGCTTAGGGTTAGGGATTAGGGTTAGGGTTAAAGGTTACTCTTAGGTTTAACAGTTACAGTTCGGTTTAGGGTTGAGGTTTACGGTTAGGGTTAAGATGAGGGGTTAGGGTTTGGTATAGGGTTAGGGTTAGGTACAGGGTTAGGGTTAAGTGTTAAGTTTACGGTTGAAGATTAGGATTAGGGTTAGGATTAAAGGTTAGCGTGAGAGTTAACGGTTAGTGTTAAGGTTAAGAGTTAGGGTTAGGGTTTAGGTTTAGGGTTAAGGGTTAGGGTTAGCTTTAGGGTTCGAGTTATGTGTTAGGGTTTGTGTTAGAGGTTAGGGTTAGGTTTACTGTCCACGCTTAGGGTTACGTTTAGGGGTTAGCATTAGGGTTAAGGATTAGGTTTAGGGTAAGGGTTTAGAGTTAGTGTTGGGCTTTAGGCTCGGGGCTTAGGTTCAGGGTCAGGGGTTAGGGTTGGTGGTAGGGCTTAGATTTATCGGTCAGTTTAAGGGCACAGGACCTGGTTAATCTACGGTGAGAGGGGTGCGGTCGGAGTCATCACGAAAGCACAACATCATTCCCTGGGCCCTGGGACAAGATCTACATGCAGGACTCAGGCGGAGCCTCATCTCACACATGGCATGGCTGTATTGTAGGCTTGCTTCACTCGGGAATGGAAGTAGTGTGAGAATTAGGGTTAGGGTTGGGGTTAGGGGTTTCGAGTTAGGGGTTAGGCTTGGAGTCAGGGTTAGGTGCTAGGGATTAGTGGTTAGGGTTAGAGTTAGTGTTACGGGTTAGGTGTTAACTCTGGTTTAGGGGGCCAGGGTAAGGTTTAGGTTTGGAGTTAGCGTTAGGGTTAGGCGTTAGGGTTAAGGGATAGGGTTAGGGTTAAGGGTTAGGCTTAGGGTAAGGGTTCAGGTTTAGGGTTAGGGTCACGGTTAAGGGTTAGGGTGAGGGTTAACAGTTAGGGATAGGGTTAGGCGGTTAGGGATAGGATTAGGGTTAAGGGTTAGGTTTATGGTTCAGGTTTAAGGTTAACATTAGGGGGTTAGGGTTAGTGTTAACTGTAAGTCAGTGTTAGGGTTAGATCTCTAGGCATTAAGGTAAAGGTTAGGTTTAAGGTTAAGTGTTAGGGTTATGTTTAATGGTTAGGCTTGGGATTAGGGTTAAGTGTTAGGGTTAAGGTTAGGGGTTATGACTAAGGATCAACGGTTAGGGTTATTTTTATGCGTAGGGTTAGGGTAAGGTGTTAGGGTTAGTGTTAGTGTTGTTGGTAGGGTTAAGGTTAGGGTTGGCGTTTCAGAATTCGGGATCAGGTGTTATGGTTATGGCTAGGAGTTAGCATTAGAATTACAGTATAGTGCTTTTTCTCAGGGTGTCATGCATTAACGTTAAGATAAGGTGTTAAAGTTAGGGTTATGGTGAGCTTTACCTCTTAAGGTGAGCAGTATGATCAGGGTTAGGTGTTATGTTCTGGGTTAGTCTTATGGGTGAGGGGTAGGCTTTATGCTCTGGGCACGGGCCCTGTATGCACTAGGAGGCAAAGATAGGGGTCTGTGATGGTCGCTGGTAACTTACTCTATCGTATGCAGTGTATGGGCCTCTGGTTTCCTGCAGGACACTGTCGCAGAGCGGGCTTTCATGCATGGCTTAGTAGGATTGTAGGCTTTCAAAACTCTGAGAAAGCAAGAAGTCTGAGAATTAGATTTCGGGTTAGGATTACGGCACGGTTTAGGGATGAAGATTAGTGTTAGGGTGAGGGCTTAGGGTTAGGGGTTAGGGTTAGGGTTAGGGTTGATGGTAGGTTGAAGTTTAGGGTTGGCACTTTAGAATATGGATGAGGTGTTATGGTTATGGCTAGGGGTTAGGTTTAGAATTATGGGATAGGGCTTCTTCTTTGGGTGCTATGCATTAACGTTAACATAAGGGGATAAATTAGTGTTATGGTTAGGTTTATGTTTTAAGGTGAGCAACAGGATCAGGGTTAGGTTTTATGTTTGGAGTTAGGGTTATCTGTTAGGGATAGTGTTTTTGCTTAGCGCACGGGCCCTGTCTTCACCAGGAGGGGGGTGTTAGGGACTAGGATTGCCACTGGGAACCCGCTCTATCATGCACTAGTTATGGGCCCCCGGGTTTCTTGCAGGACACAGTGGCAGAGCCTCCTTTTACTCATGACATGGGAGAATTGTAGGCTTTCTAAACTCTGAGAAAGCAAGAAGTCTGAGAATTAGATTTAGGGGTAGGTTTATGGTAATGTTTAGGGATGAAGGTTAGTGTTAGGGTGCGTTCTTAAGGTCAGTGGTTAGGGTTAAAGGTTAGTGTTAGGTTTAACCGTTACAGTCAGGTTTATGGTTATGTTTTAGGGTTAGGGTTAAGGTTAAGGTTTAGCGTTTGGTACAGTGTTAGGCTTAAGTTTTAGCTTTAGGGTTAAAGATTAGGATTAGGGTTAGGGTTAAGGGCTAGTGTGAGGGTTAATGATAAGGATCAAGACTAAGGGCTAGGGTTTTTGTTAGTGTTAGGAATAAGTCTTCGTGTAGGCTTTAGGGTTAGCGTTAAGTGTTATGGTTAGGGTTAGGTTTAGGGTTCATGGTTAGTGTTATGTTTAGGGGTTAGTGTTAGGGTTAGGGATTAGGTTTAGGGTAAGGTTTTAGAGTTCGTGTTCAGCGTTATGGTCGGAGCTTATGTTTACGGTTAGGGGTTAGTGTTAGTGTTAGGGCTGAGATTTAGCTTTTAGTTTAAGGGCACAGGACCTGTTTTATTTACGGTGAAAAGGGTGCTGTCGGAGTCTCCACGAAAGCACAAAATCGTTCCCTGATCCTTGGGAAAGGACCTACATGCAGGACTCAGGTGGAGCCTCATCTCACGCATAGTATAGCTGTATTGTAGGCTTGCTTCACTCTGAGAATGGAAGTAGTGTGAGAATCAGGGTTAGGGTTTGGGTTAGGGGTTTGGAGTTTGGGATTATGGTTCGAGTCAGGGTTAGGTCCTAGGGATTAGGAGTTAGGGTTAGTGTTAGGGATAGGGGTTAGTTGTTGGGTTTGGGTTAGGGTGCTAGGGTTAGGTTTAGGGTTGGGGTTAATATTAGGGTTAGCGTTTAGGGTTAAAGGATAGGATTATGGTTAAGGGTTTGGCTTAGGGTTAGGGTTAAGGGTTAGTGTTAAGGTTTAGGGTTAAGTTCAGGGTTACGTGTTAGGGTGAGGGTTAACAGTTAGGGTTATGGTTAGGGTCTTAGGGGTAGGGTTAGGGTTAGAGTTAGGGGTTAGGATTAAGGGTGAAGTGTTAGGGTTATTTTTAGGCATAGTTTTAAAGTTAGGGGCTAGGGTAATGTTTGGTTTGATGGTAGGTTTAAGGTTAGGGTTAGCAGTTTAGAATTCGCATTAGGGATTAGGTGTTATGGTTATGGCTTGGAGTTAGGGTTAGAATTCAGAGATAGGAGTTGTTCTCAGGGTAAGTGTTATGCATTAACGTTATGATAAGGGGTTAAATTTAGGGTTATGGTGAGATTTACATTTTAAGGTGAGCAATGGGATCAGGGTCAGGTGTTATGTTCAGGGTTATGGTTAGGGGTGAGGGGTAGGGTTTATGCTTACGACTCGGGCCCTGTCTGCACTAGGCAGGGGGGGAGGGGTTTGGGGTTGCGATTGTCGTCGGGAACCCACTCTAGTGTATGCTGAGTATGGGCACTGGGGTTTCCGGCAGGACACAGTGGTAGAGCCTCCTTTTATTCATGGCATGGGAGGATTGTAGGCTTTCTAACGCTGAGAAAGCAAGAAGTCTGATAATTAGATTTAGGGTTAGGATTATAGTTAGGGTTAGGAATGAGGTTAGTGCTAGGGTGAGGGATTAGGGCTAGGGATTATGGGTAGAGTAAAGGTTAAATGTTAGAGTTAGGTTTAACGGTTACAGTTAGGTTTAGGGTTACGTTTTAGGGTGAGGGTTATGGTTAGGGGTTAGGGTTTGGTACAGGGTTAGGGTTAAGTGTTAGGTTTAGGGTTAAAGATTAGAATTCGGATTAGGGTTGACGGTTAGTGTGAGTGTTAACGGTTAGGTTTGTGTTTAAGGGTTAGGGTTAGGGTTTAGGGCTAGTGTTAAGCGTTCGTGTTAGATTTAGGGTTAGAGTAAAGTGTTATGGTTAGGGTTATGGGTTAGCATTAGGGTTAAAGGTTAAGGGTTAGGTTTATTTTCAGGCACAGGGTTAGGATTAGGTGTTAGGGTTAGTGTTACCGTTAAGGTTTTTTGTAGGCTTAAGGTTAGGTTTAGCAGTTTAGAATTAGGGTTAGGGATTAGGTGTTATGGTTATGGTAAGGAGTTAGGGTTAGAATTATGGCATAGGGGTTGGTCTCAGGGTCAGTTTTATGCTTAAAGTTAGGGTAAGCGGTTAAAGTTAGTGTTACGGTGAGCTTTACGTGTTAAGGTGAGCAATAGGATCAGGGTTAGGTTTTATGTTCAGGGTTAGGGTTATGGGTGAGGGGTAGAGTTTATACTTAGGGTTAGGGTTAGGGTTAGGGTTTAGGCTTAAGGATCAAGGGTTAGGGTTAGGGTTAGTGTTAGGGCTGTTGGTAGGGTTAAATTTAGGGTTAGCAGCTTACAATTAGGTATTAGGTTTTACAGTTATGAATAAGAGTTAGGGTTAGAATTATGGGATAGGTGTTGTCCTCAGGGTAAGTATTATTCATTAACGTTAGGATAAGGGGTTAGGGTTAGGGTTATGGTGAGTTTTACATGTTAAGGTGAGCAATAGGATCAGGGTCAGATGTTATGATCAGGGTTATGGTTATGGGTTAGGGGCAGTGTTTATGCTTAGGGCACAGGCCCTGTCTTCACGAGGTGGGGGGGCTCGGAGGCTGGGATTGTCACCAGGAACCCACTCTATCGTATGCTGGGTATGGGCCTCTGGGTTTCATGCAGGGCACAGTGGCAGAGCCTCCTTTCATGCATGGCATGGGAGGATTGTAGGCTTTCTAAACTCTGAGAAAGCAAGAAGTCTCAGAATTAGATTTAGGGTTAGGATTACGGTTAGGGTTAGGGATGAAGTTTAGTGTTAGGGAGAGGGCTTAGTGTTAGGGATTAGGGTTTGGTACAGGGTTAGGGTTAAGTGTTCGGCTTAGGGGTAAAGATTAGGATTAGTGTTAGGTTTAAGGGTTAGCTGAGGGTTAACGGTTAGGGTTAAGGTGAAGGGTTAGGGTTAGGGTTTAGGGTTAGGATTAGGGGTTCGTGTTAGGTTTAGGGTTACACTTAAGTGTTAGGGTTTAGGTTCAGGTTTAGGGTTCATGGTTAAGGTTATGTTTAGGGGTTAGGTTTAGGGGTTAGGTTTGGTGTAAGGGTATAGTGTTAGTGAAGGGAGTTTGGGTCAGGGTTTCTGTTTAGGGTAGGGGTTAGTGTTAGGACTTAGATTTAGCGATTAGTTTAAGGTCAGAGGACCTGTTTAATCTATGGTGAGAAGGGTGTGGAATCGGTCGCTGAGACACCACAGCATTGTACCCTGGGCCTTGGGCTCAGACGTACATGCAGGAATCAGGGGGAGCCTGTTCTCATGCATGGCATGGTTGTATTGTAGGCTTGGTTAACTCTTAGAATGGAAGAAGTGTGAGAATTAGGGTTATGGTTAGGGTTAGGGATTTGGGTTTAGGAGAGAGTGTTCAAATGAGGGTTAGGGGTTAGGGTTAGTGTTAGGGTTAGGGGTTGGGGTGAGGGTTGGGTTAGGGGCTAGGGTTAGGTTTAGGGTTGGGGTTAGTGTTAGCGTTCGAGTTAGGGATTAGAGTTAGGGTTAAGGGATAGGATTAGGGTTAAGAGTTTGGCTTAGGGTTCAGGTTAAGGGTTAGGGTTATGGTTAAAGATTAGTGTTAGTTTAAACAGTTACAGTTAGGTTTAGGGTTAAATTTTAGGGTGAGGGGTTTTTAAACTCTGAGAGAGGAAGACGTCTGAGATTAAGATTTAGGGATAGGATTATGGTTAGGATTAGGGATGACGATTAGTGTTAGGGTGAGGGCTTAGGGTTAAGGGTTAGGGATAGAGTTAGGGTTAAGGTTAGTGTTAGTTTTAACGGTTAAAGTTAGGTTTAGGGTTAAGGTTTATTGTCAGGGTTAAGGTCAGGGGTTAGGGTTTCGTACAGGGTAAGAGTTAAGTGTTAGGTTTAGGGTTAAAGATTAGCATTATGGTTAGTGTTAAAGGTTAGTGTGAGGGTAAAAGTTTAGGGTTAAGTTTAAGGGCCAGGGTTAGGGGTTAGTGTTAGGGTTAAGGGGTCTTGTTAGGTTTAGGGTTACAGTTAAGTGTTATGGTTAGTGTTAGGGGTTACGGTTAGGCTTAGGGTTCATGGTTAGTGTAACATTTAGGGGTTAGGGCTAGGGTTAAATGATAGTGTTAGAGTTAAGGCTTAGGCTTTGGGTAAAGGTTTAGGGATAGGTTTACGGGTTAGGGTTAGTGTCAGGGTTAAATGTTAGGGTGAGAGTTAACAGTTATGGTTAGGGTTATTGGTTAGGGGTTGTGTTTATGCTTAGGGCACGTGCCTTGTCTGCACTAGGCGGAGAGGTTAGGGGGCTAGCATATTCGCCGGGAAATCACTCTATCGTATGCTGGGTATTGGCCCCTGGACACAGTGGCAGGGCCTCCTTTCACACATGGCATGGGAGGATTATAGGCTTTCTAAACTCTGAGAAAGAAAAAGTCTGAGAATTAGATTTAGGGTTAGGATTATGGTTAGAATTAGGGATGAAGTTTAGTGTTAAGGTGATGCCTTAGGGTTAGGGGTTAGGTTTAGGGTCAGAGTTAAAGGTCAGTGTTAGGTTTAACAGTTACAGTTAGGTTTAGCGTTAAGGTTTAGTGTTAGGGTTCAGTTTAGGGGATAGGTTTTGGTACAGGTTAAGGTTTAAGTGTTAAGTTTAGAGTTAAAGATTACAATTAGGGTTAGGTTTAAAGGTAAGTGTGAGGATTAACGGTTAGGGTTAAGCATGAGGGTTAGGGATTAGGTTTAGTGTTAAGGGTTTATGTTAGTTTAGGGTTAGAGTTAAGTGTTATGGTTAGGGTTAGGGGTTAGGGTTAGATATAGGGTGCATGGTTAGGGTTACGTTTAGGGGTTAGGGTTACGGGTTAGGTTTAGGGTGAGTGTTTGGTGTTAGTGTTGGGCATTAGGATAAGGGCTTAGGTTTAGGGTTAGCGTTTAGGTTTAGTGTTGGGGCTTAGATTTAGCGGTTAGTTTAAGGGCACAGGACCTGTTTAATCTATGGTGAGAAGGGTGCAGAATTGGTCCCCTTGACACCACACCATCGTACCTGGGCCTTGGGCCCAGACCTACATGCAGGACTCAGGCGGAGCCTCTTCTCACTCATGGCATGGCTCTATTGTAGGCTTGGTGAACTCTGAAAATGGAGGAAGTGTGAGAATTAGGGTTATGGTTATGGTTAATTGTTTGGGGTTAGGGGTTAGGGTTCGAGTGTGGTTCAGGGGTTAGAAATTAGGAGTTAGTGTTAGTGTTAGGGTTAGGGGTTAGGGGTTAGTGTTGGTTTAGGGGCTAGGGTTAGATTCAGAGTTAGGGTTAGTGTTAGGGTTAGGGTTAGGGATTATGGTTAGGGTTAGGAATTAGGGTTAGGGTTAGGCTTAAGGGATAGGATTAGGGTAAAGGGTTAAGGCTTAGGGTTAGCATTAGGGATTAGGGTTAGGGTTAAATGTTAGGGTTTTGGTCTGATTTAAGGGTTAAGGTGAGCGTTAACAGTTAGGGTTAAGGTTAATTGTTAGGATTGGGGGTTAGGCTTAAGGATTCGTATTAGGGTTAGGGTATAAGGGTGAGACTTAAGTCTTATGGTTAGGGACAGGGCTTTTGGTTAGGGATAAGGGTTAGGAGTTAGGGTTACTTTTAGGCATAGGGTAGGATTAGGGGTGAGGGTTAGGGTTAGGGTTAGTGTTAGGGTTGTTGGTAGTGTTAAGGTTAGGGTTAGCAGTTTAGAATTAGGGTTAGGGATTAGGTTTTATGGTTATGGCTAAGATTTAGGGTTAGAATTATGGGATAGGCGTTGTTCTCAGTGTAAGTGTTATGCATTAACTTTAGGAGATGCGGTTAAAGTTAGGGTTACAGTGTGGTCTACATGATAAGGTGAGCAGTAGGATCAGGGTTAGGTGTTACGTTCAAGGTTAGGGTTATATGTTAGGCGTACTTTTTATGCTTAGGGCACGGGCCCTGTCTGCACTAGGCTGGAGGATTAGGGGTCTAGGATTGTGGCCGAGAACTTTCTCTATCGTACACTGGGTATGGGTCCCTGGGTTTCATGCAGGACACAGTGGCAGAGCCTCTTTTCACGCATGGCATGGGAGGATTGTAGGCTTTCTAAACTCTGAGAAAGAAAGAAGTCTGAGAATTAGATTTAGGGATAGGATTATGGTTAGTGTTAAGGATAAAGTTTAGCATTAGGGTGAGGGCTTAGGGTTAGGGGTTAGAGTTACGGTCAGGGTTAAAGGTTAGTGTTAGGTTTAATGGTTACAGTTAGCTTTAGGGTCAAGTGTTAGGGTTAAGGTTAAGGTTAGGGGTTAGGTTTTGGTACAGGGTAAGGGTTAACTGTTAGGTTTAGGGTTAAAGATTACGATTAGGGTTAGGTTTAAGGGTTAGTGTGAGAGTTAACGGTTAGGGTTAAGGTTAAGTGTTAGGGTTAGTGGTTTAGGTTTAAGTGTTCGTGTTAGGTTTAGGGTTAGAGTTAAGTGTTATGGTTAGGGTTTGGGGTTAGGGTTAGGTTTAGGGTTCATCGTTAGGGTTACGTTTAGACATTAGGGTTATGGGTAAGGATTAGGGTAAGGGTTTAATGTTAGTGTTGGGCGTTAGGGTCAGGGCTTAAGTTTAGGGTTAAGGGTTAGTGTTAGAGTTAGCGTTAGGGCTTAGATTTAGAGGTTATTTTAAGGGCACAGGACCTGTGTAATCTATGGTGAGAAGTGTGCAGAATGGGTCATCGCCACACCACACGATCGTACCCTAGGCCTTGGGCCCAGACCTACATGCAGGTCTCAGGCAGAGCCTCTTCTCACGCATGGCATGGTTTTATTGTAGGCTTGGCTAACTCTGAGAATGGAGGAAGTGTGAGAATTATGGTTATGATTAGGGTTAGGTGTTTGGGGTTAGGGGTTAGTGTTCGCGTGAGGGTTAGGTGTTAGGGATTAGGGGTTAGGGTTAATGTTAGCATTAGGGGTTAACGGTTAGGGTTGGGTTAGGGACTAGAGATAGATTTAGGGTTGGGGTTAGGGTTAGGGTTAGGGTTAGGGGTTAGGGTTAGGGTTAAGGGATAGGATTAGGGTTAAGGGTTAAGGCTTAGGGTTAGCATTAAGGGATAGGGTTAGGGTTAAGGGTTAGGGTTATGGTCCGAGTTAAGGGTTAGGGTGAGGGTTAACAGTTAGGGTTAGGGTTATAAGTTAGGGATAGTGTTAGGTTTAAGGTCTAGGGTTAGGGTTAGAGGTAGCTTTACTGCTAAGATTAGGTCTCGGCATTAAGGTAAGGGTTGGTGTTAGGGTTAAGGGTTAGGGTTAGGTTTAATTGTTAGGATTAGGATCAGAATTAAGGGTTAGGCTTAGGGTTAGGGGATAGGGTTAGGGTTTAGGGTAAACTTTTAAGGTTATGTTTAGGGATAAGGTTAGGGTTAGCGTTTAAGGTTAGGGTTAGTATTAGGGTTGTTTGTAGGGTTAAGGTAATGTTTAGTGGTTAGAATTAGGGTTAGGGATTAGGGGTTACTGTTATGGCTAGGAGTTAGGGTTAGAATTAAGTGATAGGGGTTGTTCTTAGCATAAGTGTTATGCATTAATGTTAGGATAAGTGGTTAAAGTTAGGTTTACGGTGAGGTTTATGTGTTAAGGTGAGCAATAGGATCAGAGTTAGAATTATGAGTGAGGGGTAGGGTTTTGCTTAGGGTATGGGCCCTGTCTGCCCTAGGAGTGGGATTGAGGGGGATGCGATTGTCACCAGAAACCCACTCTATCGTATGCAGGGTATGGGCCCATGGGTTTCTTGTAGGACACTCTGGCAGAGCCTGATTTCACGCATGGTAAAGGAGGTTTGTAAGCTTTCAAATCTCTAAGAAAGTAAGAAGTCTGAGAATTAGATTTAAGGTTAGGATTATCGTTATGGTTAGGGATGAAGTTTAATCTTAGGGTGAGGGCTTCGGGTAAGGGGATACGGTTAGTTTTAGGGTTAAAAGTTACTGTTAGGTTTAACAGTTACAGTTAGACTTAGGGTTTAGGTTTAGGGTTAGGGTTAAGCTTAGGGGTTATGGTTTGGTACAGGGTTAGGGTTAAGTGTTAGGGTTAGGGTTAAAGATCATGACAAGGGTTAGAGTTAAGGGTTAGTTTGAGTGTTAACAGTAGGGTTAAGGATAACTTTTAGGGTTAGGGGTTAGGATTAGTGTTAGGGCTGAGATTTAGCGGTTAGTTTAAGGGCACAGGACCTGTTTAATCTATGGTGAGAGTGGTGCACAGGGTCGCTGCGACACAACACCACCGTACGCTGGGCCTTGGGCCAAGACCTACATACAGGACTCAGGTGGAGCCTCTTCTCACGCATGACATGGCTGTATTGTAGGCTTGGTTAACTCTGAGAATGGAAGAAGTGTCAGAAATCGGGTTAGGGCTGGCTGTAGGTGTTTTTAACCCCTAACCCTAACACTAACCCCCTAATCCTAACCCTAACACTAACCCCAAGGTTAAATCTAACCTTAACCCCTACGACAACCCTAACCCTAACCCTAACCCCTCTCACTGTAGAATAAACAGGTCCTGTGCCCTTAAACTAACCACTAAATCTAAGCCCTAACATCAACCCTAACCTCTGACCCTAAACCTAAGCCCTGAGCCTAAAGCCCAACACTAACTCTAAACTCTTACCCTAAAGCTAATCCCTAACCCTAATGCTAACCTCTAAACGTAACCCTAACTGTGAACCCTAAACCTAACCCTAACCTCGAGCGCTAACCATAGCACTTAACTCTAACCCTAAACCTAACATGAACCCTTAATCCTAACACTAACCCTAACCCTAACTCTTAACTTTAACCCTGACTGTTAACCCTCACACTAACCTTTAAACCTAACCTTAATCGTAATCTTTAACCCTAAACCTAATATTTAACCCTAATCCTGTACCAAACCCTAAACCCTAACCTTAAACCTAACCATAAACCTTAAGCCTGAACCTAACTGTAACGGTTAAAACTAAGAGTAACCTGTAACGCTACCCGTAACCCCTAACTCTAAGCCTTCACCCTAATACTAACCTTGATCCTTAACCCGAACCCTAACCCTAACCCTAAATCTAATTCTCAGTCTTCTTGCTTTCTTAGAGTTTAGAAAGCCTACAATCCTCCCATGCCATGCGTGAAAGGAGGCTCTTCCACTGTGTCCTGAATGAACCGCTGGGGCCCATAACCAGAGTACGATAGAGTGGGTTCCTGGTGACAATCCCAGCCCCCTAACCCCCCCCCCCCCGCCTAATGCAGACAAGGCCCGTGCCCTAAGCATAAACTCTACACCTCACCCAAAACTCTAACCCTGAAAATAACATTTAACCCTGATTCTATTGCTCACCTTAGAATGTAAACCTCACCGTAACCTGAACTTTAACCTCTTATCCTAACGTTAATGCATAACACTTACCCTGAGATTAACCCCTATCCCATAATTCTAACCCTATCTCCTAGTCATAACTGTGACAACTAATCCCTAACCCTAATTCTAAACCACTAACACTAACTGTTACCCTACGTAGTTACTGTTACGGTAACCTACTGTTACCCTAACACTGAACCTAACCCTTACTCCTAACGCCAAAGCTATGGCTAAAAATAATGCTAACCCTTGACCCTTTACCCTAACTCCTAACCCTAACCCTAATCCTAACCACTAAACCCAACCTTAGCTCTTAACCCTAACCCTAAACCTTACCCTGACGCCTAGACCTAACACTAACACTAAACTAACACCTAACCCTAATCATAACCCCTAAAGCTAACCCTAACCCTGAACCCTAAACCTAACTCTAACACTTAATACTAACTATATCCCTAAACCCTAACCCCAACCCTAACCCTAACCGTTAACCCTCACCCTAACCCTTAAACCGGACCCTAACACTAAATCTTAACCCTAAAGCTACGCCCAACCCTTAACCATAATCCTATCCCTTAACCCTAAACCTAACCCCTAACCCTAAACCTAACACTAACCCCAATCCTAATTCTAAGCATAGCCCTTAATACATCACTACGCCTAACCCCTAACCCTAACCCTAACCCCTAATGCTAACCCTAACACTGAACCCTAAACCTAACCCTATCCCTAACCCTTAAACATAACTCTATCCCTAACCAATAATCCTAAGCCTAATCTTTAACCCTCACCCTAGAGCTTAACTCAAACCGTAACCCTAAGCCTAAACCCCAACCCTAACACTTAACACAAACCCTAAGCCTAAACACTTAACGCCAATCCTATCCTTTAACCCTAACACTAACCCTGATGCCTAATCCTAACCCTAACACTAACTCCAACCATAAATCTAACCCTAGCCCCTAACGCAAAACTAACCCCTAACCCTAACACTAACCCTAAATCCTAGTCCCTAACCACTAAACCTCACTTGAACCCTAACCCCTAACACCAAACCCTTAACCCTAACCATAACCCTATTTCTCACACTACTTCCATTCTCAGAGTTAACCAAGCCTAAAATACAACCATGCAATGCGTGAGTAGAGTTTCCGCATGAGTCCTGCAAGTAGGTCTGGGCCAAAGGCCCAGGATCCGATGGTGTAGTGTCGCATGGAAACATTCTGCACCCTTCTCACCATAGATTACACAGGTCCTGTACCCTTAAACTAACCGCCAAATCAAAGCCCAAACACTGACCCTAACCCCTAACCCTACCTAAGCCCTGACCCTAATGCCCAACACTAACACTAAACGCTTACCCTAAACCTAACCCCTAAATGTAACCTTAACCATGAACCCTAAACCTAACCCAAACCCCTAACCCTAACCATAACACTTAACTCTAACCCTAAACCTAACATGAACACTTAACCCTAACCCTAACCCATAAACCTAACACTTAACCTTAACCCTAACCGTTAACCCTCACACTAAACCTTAACCCTAACCCTAATCCTAATCTTTGAGCCTAAACCTAGCACTTAACCCTTACCCTGTACCAAAACCTAACCCCTAATCTTAACCCTAAGCTTAAACCTTAAAGCTTAACCCTAAACCTAACTGTAACTGTTAAACCTAACACTAACCTTTAACCCTGACCCTAACTGAAACCCCTAACCCTAAGCCCTCACCATAACAGTAACCTATATTGCTAACCCTAACCCTAATCCTAGCCCTAAATTTAATTCTCAGACTTCTTGCTTTCTCAGAGTTTACAAAGCCTACAATCCTCCCATGCCATGTGTAGAAGGAGGCTTGGCCACTGTGTCCGGCATGAAACCAAGGGGCCCATACCCAGTGTATGATAGAGTGGCTTCCGGCATCTATCCCAGCCCTCTAAGCCCCCTCCTAGAGCAGAGAGGGCTCGTGATATAAGCATAAACACTACCCCTCACCCATAACCCTAACCCTGAACATCACAGCTCACCCTGATACTATTGCTCACCTTAACACATCAACCTCACCATAACTCTAACTTGAACCTGTTATCCCAACGTTAATGCATAAGACTTACCCTAAGAACAACCCCTATCCCTTAATTCTAACCCTAACTCCTAGCCACAATTGTAACACCTAATCCCTAAGGCTAATTCAAAACTGCTAAACATTACCTTATCCCTACAAACTAACCCTAACCCTAACCGCTAACCCTAACCGTACACCTAAAAATAACCGTAACACTTGACACTTAACCCTAACCCTTAACCCTGATCCTAATCCTAACAATTAAACCTAACCCTAACTCTTAAGCCTAACACTAACACGTACCCTAATGCCTAGACCTAACCCTAAGAGTAAACGTAACCCCTAACCCTAACCCTAATCCCTAATGCTAACCCTAACACTGAACCTTAATCCTAAGCCTTAAACCTAACTCTATCCTTAACCCATAACCCTAGCCCTAACCGTTAACCCCACACTAACCCTTAACTCGAAATGTAACCCTAACCCTTAAAACTAAACCTAACACTTAACGCTAACCCTAAGCCTTAACGCTTAACCCTTATCCTATCCCTTAACCCTAACTCTAACCCATAACGCTAACCCTAACCCCACTCTAAATCTAACCCTAGCCCCTAACCCAACCCTAACCCCTAAGCCCTAACCCTATCACTAAACCCAACACCTACTCCCTAACCCCTAATCCTCACTCGAAGCTTAAGCCCTAACCCTAAGCCCTCTCCCTGACTAATCTTCATCCCTAACCCTAACCATAATCCTAACCCTAAATCTAATTCTCAGACTTCTTGCTATCTCAGAGTTTTAAAAGCCTACAATTCTCCAAAGCCATGCGTGAAAGCTGGCTCTGCCACAGTGTCCTGCATGAAACCCAGGAGCCCATACTCTGTGCACAATAGAGTGGGTTCCCGGGGACAATCACAGCCCCCTAACTCCCCCTGCTAGTGCTGACAGGGCCCATGCCCTAAGCAAAAACCCTGCACCTCACCCATAACCCTAACCCTGAACATAACACCTAACCCTGATGTTATTGTTCACCTTAACACGTAAACCTCACTGTAACCCTAACTTTAACCCCTATCCTAATGTTATTGCATAACACTTACCCTAAGAACAAACCCTATCCCTTAATTCTAAGCCTAACTCCTAGCATAACCGTAACACTTAATCCCTAACCTTAATTCTAAACTGCTAAACATTACCTTCACCCTACAAACAACCCTAACACTAACCCTAACTCTAACCGCTAACCCTAACCCTAACCATTACCCTGATCATAATCCTAACAATTAAACCTAACCCTAATTCTTAACCCTAACACGAACCATTACCATAATGCCTAGACCTAACCCTAACTGTAACCCTAACCCCTAACCCTAACCCTAACCGCTAATGCTAACCCTAACCCCGAACCCTAAACATAACCCTAACCCTATCCCTTAAACCTATTACTATCCCTAAACCATTACCCTAATCGCAACTGTTAACCCTCACTCTCACCCTTAACTTGGACCGAAACCCTAACCCTTAACCCTAACCTTAACCCTTACTGCTAATCTTAAGCCTTCACCCTTTACCTTAATCCTATCTTGTAAGCCTAACCCTAACGCTGACCCCTAACCCACCTGAACATTAACCCTAAACCTAAATCTAACGCTAGCCCCTTACAAAAACCTAACACCTAACCCCTGACACACTAATCCTAACTTCTAATTCCTAACCACTAAACTTCACTCAAACCCAAACCTCTAACCCCAAACGCATAACCCTAACCATAACCCTAATTCTCACACTTCCTTCGTTCTCAGAGTTGACCAAGCCTACAATAGAGCCATGCCACGAGTGAGAAGAGGCTCTGCCTGAGTCCTGCATGTAGGTCTGGGCCCAAGGCCCAAGTACGATGGTGTGGTGTTGAGGCGACCCAGTCTGCACCCTTCCCACCATAGATTAAACAGAGCATGTGCCCTTAAACTAACCACTAAATCTAAGCCCTAACACTAAACCTAAATCCTAACCCTAAACCTCGGCCCTTATCCTAACGCCCAACAGTAACACTAAACACTCGCCCTAAACTTAACCCGTAACCCGAACCCCTAAATGTAACCCTAACCATGAACCCTAAACCTAACCCTAACCTCTAGCCATAACCATAACACTTAACTCTAAACCTAAATGTTACACGAAGCCTTATTCCTAACCCTAAGCCGAACCCTAACCCTTAATCTTGAACCTTACCATTAACCCTCACACTAACCCTTAACCCTAACCCTAATCCTAATCTTTAACCATAAAGCTAACACTGAAGCCTAACCCTGTGCCAAACGATAAAACCAAACCTTAACCCTAACCCTGAAACTTAACCATAAACCTAACTGTAACTGTTAAAAATAACACAAACCTTAAACCCTAACCCCTAACCCTAAGAGCCCACCCTAACACTAATCTTCCTCGCTAAACATTACCATAATCCTACCCCTAAATCTAATTGTCAGACTTCTTGCTTTCTCAGAGTTTAGAAAGCCTAAAATCCTCCCATGCCATGAGTAAAAGGGGGCTCTACCACTGTGTCCTGCATGAAACCCAGGAGCCCATATCCAGCGTACGATAGAGTGGGTTCCCGGGGACAATCCCATCCCCCTAACCCCAGCCCCCCGCCCAGTGCAGACAGGGCCTGTACGCTAAGTATAAACACTACCCCTAACAGATAACCCTCACCCTGAATATAACACCTGACCCTGATCCTATTGCTCACCTTAAAACATAAACCTCCCCGTAACCCTAACTTATCCCCTTATCTTAACCTTAAAGCATAACACCCTGAGAAGAAGCCCCATCCCATAATTCTAATCCTAATCCCCAGCCATAACCATAAGACCTCATCCCTAATTCTAAAATGGCAACCCTAAACTTCACCCTACAAACAACCCTAACCCTAACCCTAACCTCTAACCCTAAGCCCTCACCCTATCACTAATCTTCATCCCTAAACCGTACCGTAATCCTAACCCTAAATCTAATTCTCAGACTTCTTGCATTCTCAGAGTTTTGAAAGCCTACAATCCTACTAAGCCATGCATGAAAGCCCGCTCTGCCACAGTGTCCTGCAAGAAACCCAGAGGCCCATACACAGCGTACGATAGAGTGGGTTCCCAGCGACCACAACCGAACCCTAACTTCGATTCCTAGGGCATACAGGGCCCATGCCCTAAGCATAAACACTACCCCTCACCCATAACCCTAACCCAGAACATAACACCTAACCCTGATCCTACTGCTCACCTTAACACGTAAACCTCACCGTAACCCTAATTTTAACCCCATATCGTAACGTTAATGCATGACACCCTGAGAACAAGCCCTATACTGTAATTCTAACCCTAACTCCTAGCCATAACCATAACACCTAATCTCTAATTCTGAAACACCAACCCTAACCTTAACCCTACCAACAACACTAACACTAACCCTAACCCCTTACCCTAACCCTACGCCTAAAAATAACCGTAACCGTTGATCCTTAGTCATAACCCCTAACCTTAACCCTAACCCTTAACCCTAATCCCAATCCTAACCATTAAACATAACCCCAACTCTTAACCCTAACTCTAACCTTTACCTTAATGCCTAGAGTTCTAACCCAAACACTGACCTACAGTTAGAAGTAACACAAACCCATAATGCTAACCTTAAACCTGAACAATAAACCTAATCCTTAACCATAACACCCTAACCCTAACCCTAACCCTTAACCCTGACCCTAACCCTAAACCTTAACCCTAACCCTGAACCCTAACCCTAAGCCTACCCTTAACCCTAACCCTATCCATTAACCCTAACCGCTAACGATAACACTAACCACAACCCTAAACCTACCCCTGGCCCCCTAACCCAGAATTAACACCGAACCCGTAACACTAACTCTACCCCTAACCACTAGCACCTAACCATGACTCGAAACCTAACCCCTAACTCGAAACCCCTAACCCCAACCCTAACCTTAATTCTCACACTACTTCCATTCCCGAGTGAAGCAAGCCTACAATACAGCAATGCCATGTGTGAGATGAGGCTCCGCCTGAGTCCTGCATGTAGGTCTTGTCCCAGGGCCCAGGGAATGATGTTGTGCTTTCGTGGTGACTCCGACCACACCCCTCTCACCGTAGATTAACCAGGTCCTGTGCCCTTAAACTGACGGCTAAATCTAAGCCCTACCACCAACCCTAACCCCTGACCTTGAACCTAAGCCCCGAGCCTAAAGCCCAACACTAACTCTAAACACTTAACCTAAACCTAATCCCTAACCCTAATGCTAACCCCTAAACGTAACCCTAACCGTGAACAGTAAACCTAACCCTAACCTCTAACACAAACCCTAACACATAACTCTAACCCTAAAACTAACCCTAACCCTTAACCCTAAACCTAAACCCTAACCCTAACCCTTAACCTTAATCTTAACCGTTAACTCTCATGCTAACCTTTAATCCTAACTCTAATCCTAATCTTCAAACCTAAACCTAACACAACCCTAACCCTGTACCAAAACCTAACCCCTCATCTTAACCCTATCCGCAAACCTCAACCCCAAAACGAACTGTAACCGTTAAACCTAACAGTAACCTTAAACCGTAACCCTAATCTGTAACCCTATTCCCTCACCATAACACTACACTTCATCCTGAACCCTAACCATAATCCTAACCCTAAATCTAATTCTCAGACTTCTTGCTTTCTTAGAGTTTAGAAAGCCTGCAATCCTCCCATGCCATGTGTGAAAGGAGGCTCTACCACTGTGTCCTGCATGAAACCCACGGGCCCATACCCAGAGTCCGATACAGTGGGTTCCCGGTGACAATCCCAGCCCCCTAACCTCCCCCCAGCCTAATGCCGACAGGGCCCGTGCGCTAAGCATAAATGATACCTTTAACAGATAACCCTAACCCTGAACATGGCACCTAACCCTGTTCCTATTTCTCCCCTTAACACGTAAACCTCACCGTGAGCCTAACTTTAACCTCTTAACGTAACGTTAATGCATAACCCATTCCCTGAGAACATCCCCTATCCCATAATTCTAACCCTATCTCCTAGTCATAACTGTAACACCTAATCCCTAACCCTAATTCTCCACCGCTAAGCCTAACCGTAACGCTGCCTACAACCCTAACACTGACAGGAACCCTTAGTTCTAACCCCAACGCTATGCCTAACAAAAGCCCTAACCCTTCACCCTTCACCCTAACCCCTAAGCATTACCCTAAGCTTTAACCGTAATCCTAATCCTAACCATTAAACCTAACCCTAGCTCTTAAAGCTAACCCTAAACCTTACCCTCACGACTAGACCTAACCGTGACACTAACCTAACACCTAACCCTAACCATAACCCCTAAAGCTAACCCTAACCCTGAACCCTAAACCTAACCCTAACACTGAACCTTCACTATATCCCTAACCCCTAAGCCTAATCCTAACTGTTAACCCTCACCCAAACACTTAAACTGGACCATAACACTAAACATTAACCCTAACACAAAACTTTAACCCTAACCATAAGCCCAACACTTAACCCTAATCCTATCCCTTAACCCTAAGCCGAACCCTAAGCCCTAACCCTAAACCTAACCCTAACCCCAACCCTAACCCTTAATCTTGACCCTTACCATTAACCCTCACACTAACCCTAATCCTAATCTTTAA